>NW_901553.1:0-920 GCF_000209065.1 Trypanosoma cruzi | reverse complement strand
TTCCGTCGTCATGAAACGGGAGGAAACACCAGTCGGACGGCCTCGTCAACATTTCCGCTTGTCTGGCGGAGTACTCGCTTCGCGGCACCTTTTGGCACGCCGAGCTTGACAAGCCGCTGCACCTCCGGGTCGAGGGAGGTCCACCTGCCTTTGCTGCCATGAGGGGGCTCCTCGTGCAAATGTTTTTCAACACCGCCATGGAGGAGACGCTCGGCTGCCTTTTGCACGTCGCCGTTGTAGTGCGTCAACGTGAGCTCCGCGTGGCTGCGGGGAAATCCCATTCGCACAAGTTTCTCCACCTTCGTGGCAAAGTCGGATTGCGTCATAACACGGCGCTTCACCTCACCGACAACTTTTTCCAGCTGCGCTGTGCCAATGCTGCTCTGCAGCCTCTCCAGCTTCACGCGGGCGGACTGTTCCTTTAGTATCGTGCGCGTCACGGCGGCAACCTCGGCGTCCGTCATGCCAAATTGTTTCATTTGGGCCTGATCGCACTGCGAGAGCCCCGCCATGGTAGCAACGCCGCCCTCCACAAGGGCCTGCACCACCGACGGCCGCACCTCCGACTCGCTCATGACACGCATAAACGTGGACGGCAGTGAGCCGTCAACACGCTGCTGCTGCATCTCCGTCAAAGTAGCCAGAGATTCCTCACGTTTCGGCAGAATCGCAACAATGTCGATAAGCGTCGATACATCAACGCTTGAAAACAGCGTGGCAAGCTCCTCCACCCACTCCATTTGCTCCAAACTGAAACCTCTCGCGTTGATCTCCGCAATTAATCGCTCACGCTCCTCCTTTGCCTTGCGCAGCTCCTCCTTTCGCCGCTCCTCCGCAAGACGCTTTTGTTCCCGATTGGTGTAAACCCATCGCAACAGAAAAGGCAGGCAGCGACGCAAAAGCCACGCTTTACGTCTTAA
>NW_901552.1:0-920 GCF_000209065.1 Trypanosoma cruzi | reverse complement strand
GTGTTCACACACTGGACACCAAACAACCCTGAATTATCCGCTGCTTGGAGGAATTTCGCGAGCTCTTGCCCACACGGGTGCTGCACTCGGCTAATCGTTTTCGAGCGGCCGCTGCATCACACGTTGTGGTCCAAATTTTTGTTTCCGATTGTGAATGGTGGGAGTCAGAGACACTCTCTGTCAATATCTGTTTGCGTGTTCACACACTGGACACCAAACAACCCTGAACTATCCGCTGCTTGGAGGAATTTCGCGAGCTCTTGCCCACACGGGTGCTGCACTCGGCTAATCGTTTTCGAGCGGCCGCTGCATCACACGTTGTGGTCCAAATTTTTGTTTCCGATTGTGAATGGTGGGAGTCAGAGACAATCTCTGTCAATATCTGTTTGCGTGTTCACACACTGGACACCAAACAACCCTGAACTATCCGCTGCTTGGAGGAATTTCGCGAGCTCTTGCCCACACGGGTGCTGCACTCGGCTGATCGTTTTCGAGCGGCCGCTGCATCACACGTTGTGGTCCAAATTTTTGTTTCCGATTGTGAATGGTGGGAGTCAGAGACACTCTCTGTCAATATCTGTTTGCGTGTTCACACACTGGACACCAAACAACCCTGAATTATCCGCTGCTTGGAGGAATTTCGCGAGCTCTTGCCCACACGGGTGCTGCACTCGGCTGATCGTTTTCGAGCGGCCGCTGCATCACACGTTGTGGTCCAAATTTTTGTTTCCGATTGTGAATGGTGGGAGTCAGAGACAATCTCTGTCAATATCTGTTTGCGTGTTCACACACTGGACACCAAACAACCCTGAACTATCCGCTGCTTGGAGGAATTTCGCGAGCTCTTGCCCACACGGGTGATGCACTCGGCTGATCGTTTTCGAGCGGCCGCTGCATCACACGTTGTGGTCCAAATTTTG
>NW_901551.1:0-920 GCF_000209065.1 Trypanosoma cruzi | reverse complement strand
GTGGGCAGGAGCTCGCGAAATTCCTCCAAGCAGCGAATAGTTCAGGGTTGTTTGGTGTCCAGTGTGTGAACACGCAAACATACATTGAAAGAGAGTGCCTCTGACTCCCGCCATTCATAATTCGAAACAAAAATTTAGACCACAACGTGTGGTGCAGCAGCCGCTCTAAAACGATCCGCCGAGTGCAGCACCCTTGTGGGCAGGAGCTCGCGAAATTCCTCCAAGCAGCGGATAGTTCAGGGTTGTTTGGTGTCCAGTGTGTGAACACGCAAACATACATTGAAAGAGAGTGCCTCTGACTCCCGCCATTCATAATTCGAAACAAAAATTTAGACCACAACGTGTGGTGCAGCAGCCGCTCGAAAACGATCCGCCGAGTGCAGCACCATTGTGGGCAGGAGCTCGCGAAATTCCTCCAAGCAGCGGATAGTTCCGGGTTGTTTGGTGTCCAGTGTGTGAACACGCAAACATACATTGAAAGAGAGTGCCTCTGACTCCCGCCATTCATAATTCGAAACAAAAACATAGACCACAACGTGTGGTGCAGCAGCCGCTCGAAAACGATCCGCCGAGTGCAGCACCATTGTGGGCAGGAGCTCGCGAAATTCCTCCAAGCAGCGGATAGTTCAGGGTTGTTTGGTGTCCAGTGTGTGAACACGCAAACATACATTGAAAGAGAGTGCCTCTGACTCCCACCATTCATAATTCAAAACAAAAATTTAGACCACAACGTGTGGTGCAGCAGCCGCTCGAAAACGATCCGCCGAGTGCAGCACCCTTGTGGGCAGGAGCTCGCGAAATTCCTCCAAGCAGCGGATAGTTCAGGGTTGTTTGGTGTCCAGTGTGTGAACACGCAAACATACATTGAAAGAGAGTGCCTCTGACTCCCGCCATTCATAATTCAAAACAAAAATTTAGAC
>NW_901550.1:0-920 GCF_000209065.1 Trypanosoma cruzi | reverse complement strand
CCCTCGGATGCAACTTCACAAGGGTCTGAAATGCCGACAAGCTCCACTTCAGTCATGTCAAGTGTCGAAAGGGATTGGCGCATGAGTTCCAACGCCACCTCCACATGGGCTGGCTTCACATCCTCACTCATGTAGAGCTTCGCCACTGCCTCGGAAAGACGAATGATACTCTCCAAAAGACGTGTTGTGACGCGGTACACTTTGCTGCGGTTTGACAAAGAATCCTGCAGACGCATGTCTCTATATGCCGCAACGATGAGCTGTACAGACTCTTCCTTCAAACGTGGTGTGAGAGAGCGCGTGTAACGAAGATACAGCTGGAAGTCATCCGTCGAAAACGGTGGGCGAACGGCACGATCACCAAAACGATGAAGCCTTAGAAGCTGATCGGCAATTGCGTAATCCGCGTCATCGCTTGACTCATCCACAATGACGAACATGAGATCAAATCGAGACATAATCGGTGCTGTCATGGCCACATTTTTCTGCAGAGGCTTTCGGCGATCATACTTCCCACCAATGGGATTCATCGCCGCGAGGAGTGAAGTCCGAGCGCTTAGCGTCGCTTTAATCCCCGCCTTTGCAATAGAGATGGTTTGCTGCTCCATTGCTTCATGGATCGCCACCTGGTCCTTTACGTCCATCTTGTCAAACTCATCAATGCAGCAGACACCGCGATCACTCAGCATGAGGGCACCCGCCTCAATAGTGCGGTCCCCCGTGTCAGCGTCCCGTGTCACAGTCGCCGTGAGACCACTCGCGGTAGAAGCCTTTCCGCTGGTGTAGACGCCACGAGACACGTTGCTCGCCACCCACTTCAAAAACTGCGACTTGGCCGTTGATGGATCACCAACAATACAAACGTTAATGTCCCCACGCAACCCAATCTGTTCCAACGTGCTCTTGAAACACCGCCAACC
>NW_901549.1:0-920 GCF_000209065.1 Trypanosoma cruzi | reverse complement strand
CCGACGCGGTTTTGCTTCCCTTGCCGGAGAGAGCCGTCGACGGCGACACGAGTTGCGTGGTGAACCAGACGGTGACGAAACTTACGCTGAACATGTGGAAGTCGCACCACTGCTACGTGGGTGTGACATTCAGCGGCGTGGGTGCTGCGCTGACGTTTTCCTTCAACAGTATGCCGCTGCATCTCCCCATCAACATCACGTTCACTGGGTGCACGTTCCGTGGCGGTGCCGTGCTGCAGTTTGTTGGGGGTGCTGGTGCGGCCGAGTCATCCGGCGTCCTGATCCGCGTGAGCCAGACGGTGATGCGGTCCTCCGTCGTTATTTTTGCACTCACCCTCCCGCTGCGCTGCGACATCGCCGTCACGGAGGTTGACGCGGTGCAGTCCTCCGCGGTCCATTTGCCGGACACGGTGAGCAAGACGCTGAGCGTATTGCTGCTGAGGAACGTCGTGTTGACTGCGTCCTCGCTGTTGGTCAGCAACGTCAAGACGCATGCAAAGAAGCGTGATGCGTTTGGTTTGTACTCGACCGGGACGCTGACGCTGGTGGGTGGCAGCTCGCTGTACGTGCGGTACTGCAGCCTTGATGGATACACACACCTGTTGTACGTGTACAGGCTCAGTGTCCGTGATCACTCTGTTTTTGCGCTGCTCAACAATACAATGGCCTCCGGGAAAAGCTTCCTGCATCAGCAACGCGGATTCAGCGTGTCGGAACACAGCGTGTTGCGCGTGGTGAGGAACAGCGGTTCCGTCTCATACGCCATCTTTGCAGACGACTCGTGGACCGTTCAGCAGTCAAGCTGGCTGGATTGGCGTGACAACGACGTGGGATTGGGTGCGATGTTTCACGAGTCCGAATCCACTTCTTTTACCATTGACAGCAGCAGTGTGGTGACGCTGACTGGCTGCAAGATGGGC
>NW_901548.1:0-920 GCF_000209065.1 Trypanosoma cruzi | reverse complement strand
TGTTCTCCGGGGTAAGCCTGCTTTATCAGCACAAGTATTCAGCGTGTCGGATCACAGCGTGTTGCGCGTGGTGGGGAACAGCGGTTCTGTTTGCTACGCCATCTGTAACGATGACTTGTTGACTGTTGAGCAGTCAAGCTGGTTGGACTGGCGCGACAACGACGTGGGAGTGGGTGCGATGTTCTACGACGCTGAGTCCGCTTTTGTGAGCATTGACAGCAGCAGTGTTGTGACGCTGAAGGGCTGCAAGATGGGCTCGACGGGGTCGTTGGTGTCTCTTTTATCTCAGGCTGACGCCGGCTATCGGTTCGTTGCTGGGTGTCTGACGGTTGCGGGACGGGAGGTGACGACGGCGGCCGAACTGGAGCTCCACGGCATCACCAACGTGACGACGGTTGCTGCGTGCGGGGAGTGCACGAAGGACGGCGACTGCTTTGCTCCGCTGACGACGGCGGTCAGCGACTGCGAGTGCCATTGCGCTGCTGGAGGGCACGGCGATGTGTGTGTTCCGGCGCCTGTGCCTGCTGGCCCGCCGCCACCGCCACGCACACCGCCGCCGCCTGTGTCGCCCACACCGCCACCGCCGCCGGTTGGTGGGTGCATCAGCGACATGGTGTACCCCGAGGTGGCGCAGGCAGTGGGCGGTGGGCTGTCGTGGCTGTGCTACCGCAACGTGACGTTCAGTGGGGGCGGGATGAGCCTGACGGTGCTGGTTGGGGCGATGACGGGCGACGTAGCGAACGTCACGTTCGATGGCTGCACGTGGAGGGACGGCGCCGTGCTGTTGCTGTTGGGCAACGCGCACGTCGCTGTGGGGTCGCTGAGCATCATCGTCACCGGCAACAATTTTATTGACGCGCTGCTCAGCCCGGAGGGTGGGTTTCCACCGCACACGAACATCACGATCAGCGGGAACCGCT
>NW_901547.1:0-920 GCF_000209065.1 Trypanosoma cruzi | reverse complement strand
CTCTTCTTGTCAAGACGCAATGAATGCTTCCGTTCCAGCCTCTCGACGATAAGTGTGGATGCAACAGGCAGCTCATTGCGCGGAAGGCCGGGAACATTGTACATGAAACCAAAGAATCCCGCAAATGCATAGAGAGCCTCACGGTGAACAAAGTAAAAGACGGATTCCTGTCGTGTGTCCACAAAATCATTCAGTTTTTTCCCCGATGGAGGGCTATTCTCCTTCATTATGCGGAGGAAACGGTACGGCAGATCCACGGCCGTGTACGTTTGCTGCTCGTCGGTGTGATAAAGTCGTGCCAGGAGAAACTGCATGGATACATTTCGAATTCTAAAGAGCATTTCGGGCGTGATACTCCCACCACACACATTGAGGCCATAATCTGTATTAAATATCATGCCATCAGCCACGATTTTGATGTATGCAAACAACGAATTTGGCTCTTTCGTGGGGGTTCCGCATACTTTTCGCATGTATTTTAACACCTCCGCAACATTCGCATCAGCAACAAATTCTGCAAGACTGCTCTTGATCCAGTGCTTCACATCGGACTCCGCACGCCTAAAGCAGGGCACGTCGTCCAGCAGATACTCGTGTGTATCCATATCTGAAAAGACAGGGACAAACTGCGGTCGATTAGGAAGAAAGCCGCCGGGGCCAAAACCATCAGGAAATATCCCTTGCGACACGGCCACAGCGGATTGTAAAATACGGGGCTCCCCCACTGCGCGGAAGAAGTGTAAACTGCGATTAAATCGATCCCCAATAATGTCGGCATACTTTTGCCGAAGGTACTGTCCCAATTCATACTCCTCCTTCATGCCCAACCCCGTCAGATCCTCGGCGTACACGTCGTAATTACGCCGATTCTTTCGATCCCTGGGGCAATAATCCCAATAGGGTGCGTTCGGGGAGCGGTG
>NW_901546.1:0-920 GCF_000209065.1 Trypanosoma cruzi | reverse complement strand
AAAATAAAAATGTACAGCAAAAGTGCATGGCAAAAATAACAGGACTGTTCAAACTCATAACCGCACTGCAACCCAAGCAGCGGCATTTCATAAAAAATTAAATAAAAACAATTTAAAAAATTCATCTTCACCCTTCCACACCTCACACCTTTAAAAAAAAGAAAAAAAGGAAAAAAATGAAGAAAGGAAAAAAATGAAAAAAAAAGAAGAAAAAAAATTGAAAAAATGTCGTCCTCTATTACGGCAACACACAAATAGGAAAAAGTAAAAAAAGAAAAAAGAAAAAGAAAAACCACACGCAAAAAAAGCACCTAACCACCATGTGGCCCCACCAAACTGTTTTTTTATTTTGCCCGCAAGGAAAATTAAAAAGATATTTACATGTCTTTCAACCGTCCGACCTTCCATGTGTCCGCACATCGTCTATATTTCATGGGGTCATCTGCGTGTTGCTGCTCCCCTCAGCCCTCTCATCGGCGCGTGAGTGCGGCCCGCAGAGCACAGTCACTCGTGTGTGTGGAGACTGAGAGAAGCACGCAGACACGACGGGAGTCGCGTCCCTCCATCGGGAGAGTGAGCGCAGCAAAAGAAAAAAGAAATCATCGGAGGGGAGAGAAATGCTCACGAGGCCGACACCGAAGGGTGCGCCACCGCATGAAATAAACACGCAAAACAAAACAAATCCTTAAAGAAAAACACGGCGGCAGGGTGTGGCTGTGTGTGTGGCGCTGCGGGTGTCTGCCCGCCCTGGCCGCAAAGAAAACAAAAACAAGAGGGAATGAAATGTGTGCTCCGCCCCACAGGCCCTCGTCGCACGCCCACACGTCACGGCTCCCTCAGCGCGCCGTTCGTCGCGGCCCCTCCTCATGCGTGCAGCAGGCGAGGCGCACAGGGCCGTCGTCGTGAGCGTGTCGGTGGTG
>NW_901545.1:0-920 GCF_000209065.1 Trypanosoma cruzi | reverse complement strand
TCAATATCTGTTTGCGTGTTCACACACTGACACCCAAACAACCCTGAACTATCCGCTGCTTGGAGGAATTTCGCGAGCTCTTGCCCACACGGGTGCTGCACTCGGCTGATCGTTTTCGAGCGGCTGCTGCATCACACGTTGTGGTCCAAATTTTTGTTTCCGATTGGGAATGGTGGGAGTCAGAGACACTCTCTGTCAATATCCGTTTGCGTGTTCACACACTGGACACCAAACAACCCTGAACTATCCGCTGCTTGGAGGAATTTCGCGAGCTCTTGCCCACACGGGTGCTGCACTCGGCTGATCGTTTTCGAGCGGCCGCTGCATCACACGTTGTGGTCCAAATTTTTGTTTCCGATTGTGAATGGTGGGAGTCAGAGACACTCTCTGTCACTATCTGTTTGCGTGTTCACACACTGAACACCAAACAACCCTGAACTATCCGCTGCTTGGAGGAATTTCGCGAGCTCTTGCCCACAAGGGTGCTGCACTCGGCTGATCGTTTTCGAGCGGCCGCTGCATCACACGTTGTGGTCCAAATTTTTGTTTCCGATTGTGAATGGTGGGAGTCAGAGACACTCTCTGTCAATATCCGTTTGCGTGTTCACACACTGGACACCAAACAACCCTGAACTATCCGCTGCTTGGAGGAATTTCGCGAGCTCTTGCCCACACGGGTGCTGCACTCGGCTGATCGTTTTCGAGCGGCTGCTGCATCACACGTTGTGGTCCAAATTTTTGTTTCCGATTGTGAATGGTGGGAGTCAGAGGCACTCTCTGTCAATATCTGTTTGCGTGTTCACACACTGGACACCAAACAACCCTGAACTATCCGCTGCTTGGAGGAATTTCGCGAGCTCTTGCCCACAAGGGTGCTGCGCTCGGCTGATCGTTTTCGAGCGGCCGCTGCATCACACGTT
>NW_901544.1:0-920 GCF_000209065.1 Trypanosoma cruzi | reverse complement strand
GGGGCAATTCTCCAATTATGCCTCGTATACACACACACAACTAAAATACCATATAAAAACCACCCAATTTTTTTCACCAGAAGCCAAACAACCCCTTTCCCTCCCTAATTTTCTTTTGTCACTGTTATGCTCGATTGCGTTGGACTTTTTTGGCATTTGTGTACGGTGCTGCCGCATGGGGCTAGTGCACCTGCGCCGTATGCACACACACACATATCCAAAAATATATAAATCCCACAGTACTTTTTAACTAAAATCAAAACCGCCCCATTCCCCAATTTTTTTTCCTATTTCGGTGATTATTCCTCACTTCGGAGAGCTGCATCTCTTCTAAATTCTCTGGATGATATTGCTGCTATGTACTGGCGCACCTCTTCCTCCCAGAACGCCGCAATCTCCCGGTTTTCAGCGCGGCTCACATTATCGGAATTTACAACATCACATCTCTGCCAGTCATTCATCGGCGTGCTGTCTGCGTGCTGCACATAAATAAACTCCCACGACAGGTCTCGGTATAACTCCTCCTATCTATTAAAATATGCCGCCAGGCACTCCGTGAACTGCCTCGCAGTGCTGGTTATCGTGTGATGCGCACTCGCCGTAGTCATCAGCAGCCCGACCAGCGTCATTGGATTTAACTCCATGAAGAAGAAAAAGGCGTCCACCAGCGGAAAGCTTGCACCCGCCGGTATGCACAGCAGCCGATACTTCATATTATTATTTGTGTGGTATTCCATTGCAACCACTCCACATACAACTCGGCGGTGTCCTCCAAAGTTCGCCTTCAGCTCTGCGTACTGTCCTCCACGACGTGCTGGTGGCCCCAGCTCCTTGAGGTCCCCTACTAATGCACTCACAAACTCACCCCAAACATGAATGCGCGCAAGTCAAACCCTCCCATACATTCAGACAAAAGAGTA
>NW_901543.1:0-920 GCF_000209065.1 Trypanosoma cruzi | reverse complement strand
ACAGCCCTTTTGATGCCGCCGCTGCTGCCACGGGCACGGTACCCGAGCGGAAAATGACACGCAGTAAAAGGCCTCGCAAGAGAAAAACAATCCACACGTCCATATGCAAGGCGCCACTCAGGCTGCTGCAGCTGCAGGGTCTGTGGGCAAAAAGCGCCTTACTGAATCCCGCCAGTTATGTCAGTCTCCCCTCCCACCAATGTAGCGCATAATGCACGGCGTGCGTCCACAGGCATCCACTCCCGGTGCCCTAGCAACACTTCAGAACACACATAATGGAGAAGGGAAGTATCATTACACAATGCCAAAGCAGCTAAATAAAAATAGGGAAATCAAAACCACACAGATCCCTCGTACACGCACACAAACACAGCACAGTATCCTCCAGAAGAAGTCAAACAATTTCTTATCCCAACCCATAATGCACGCGTGGTGCCGCCACATCAGCAACCAACACAATAGAGGGAGAGTGCATACAGCATGTCCCTGGTACAAAGTATACGGACAAGCAGAGCGTATGTATATACTGATAGGAACATGCCAGTTGATATAGGCCTTTCTCTCTTGCACCCACTGCTGAGTGTTGGCACCGCGGCGGCAGCGGCAAGCAGAAGAAGCAGCGGAAAGGGACAAGCAGCAGCCGCAGTGTTACTGCCGTGGATCGGAGGCGGGGCGTCCTTCATGTCTGCCTCCCAACCCCGCACACCACCGCCGCTTCCTCCTCCCTCGGCGGAGGGTCCACGGCGCCCTGCGCGTCATCAGCGGCATCAGGGCTTCTTGGTCCCGTGGCTGTGGCACCGCCACCGGCCTTGTCGCTGGCGGCCTCATCTCATAATGGTTGTCCCACAACAGACGTCACACCATCGGCGGCCACATCGTCGATGTCCGGAAGATCGCTCTCCTTCTCCGCCTCCTGCGGC
>NW_901542.1:0-920 GCF_000209065.1 Trypanosoma cruzi | reverse complement strand
CGTTGACGAGGAAGAGGCTTGAGAAGCCAGCGCTGCCCGAGTTCACCCCCCAACCGCGTGGTGGCAACTCCCTGGTGTCCAAGCGTCGCCTTGTCCCGTGGGAAACTCCTAGCATCCTCTTTTTTGCAACGGCGGCGGGGACGATGGTGGTGGCCGTGAGCCCCCCGAATACATGCGTTCCTCCACTTGCCCAGGGCTCCGCCAACGACGTGCCGAGCCGGGAATTCTCGGGGGATGGGGGGAAGCCCCGGGTTCCTCATTCACGACGCGGCTAAATGGGTCTCTCGTTCCCAGAGTGGGGCTTGCAGGCTCCGGAGCTGCTGCTGCGCAGGAGCCCGGCGACTGGGGATAGGAATCCACACATGTTCAGGAGGCGCTCGCGAGCCCCATGGGATGGGTCGGGATGGGCGGTGATCTTGGTGCGCCGTCGTCGGTGGTGTTGAATTTCAGCGACGCCCTGCGCACGATGACTTTTGGGCGGCGCGCCCTAGCATTTTCATGATGGGGCCGCGTTCATGTTTGCACAGGACTATGTACGAGACGGGCGCGTTGGAAAATTCTACCCAGCCGCTGACCGTGAAGGAGCAGCGAGCACGATCTTCTCGTGGCCGGCTGTATGGGTTATTTGGGCAATAAGCATCTTGGGGCTTCTTGGCGGTAGTGGATGCTCACGGGGCATCCCCCTGATTGGATTTGCGCGCAGCTTTTTTTGACTGAGCGCACCCAGTGGACGAGACGATTTTTCTATTTGCCGCGTCGCGGTCACCCGCATGGAGGCACCGGTGTGGGAAAAGTTTGTCGAGCGTGCCCGGGTTTGCCGAGCCACCATTGGCGGCTGCGAGTCAGGGGGCTACAACACATACTTTTCTTGGCGTGTCCTTTGGTCATTCTTTGCGATCGGGGGTGCTGAGTGTGGCGCT
>NW_901541.1:0-920 GCF_000209065.1 Trypanosoma cruzi | reverse complement strand
ATGGTGGGGTTCAGAGGCACTCTCTGTCAATATCTGTTTGCGTGTTCACACACTGGACGCCAAACAACCCTGAATTATCCGCTGCTTGGGGGAATTTCGCGAGCTCTTGCCCACACGGGTGCTGCACTCGGCTGATCGTTTTCGAGCGGCTGCTACATCACACGTCGTGGTCTAAATTTTTGTTTCCAATTATGAATGGTGGGGGTCAGAGGTACTCTCTGTCAATATCTGTGTGCGTGTTCACATACTGGACACCAAACAACCCTGAATTATCCGCTGCTTGGGGGAATTTCGCGAGCTCTTGCCCACACGGGTACTGCACTCGGCTGATCGTTTTCGAGCGGCTGCTGCATCACACGTCGTGGTCTAAATTTTTGTTTCCAATTATGAATGATGGGGGTCAGAGGCACTCTCTGTTAATATCTGTTTGCGTGTTCACACACTGGACGCCAAACAACCCTGAATTATCCGCTGCTTGGGGGAATTTCGCGAGCTCTTGCCCACACGGGTGCTGCACTCGGCTGATCGTTTTCGAGCGGCTGCTGCATCACACGTCGTGGTCTAAATTTTTGTTTCCAATTATGAATGGTGGGGGTCAGAGGCACTCTCTGTCAATATCTGTTTGCGTGTTCACACACTGGACGCCAAACAACCCTGAATTATCCGCTGCTTGGGGGAATTTCGCGAGCTCTTGCCCACACGGGTGCTGCACTCGGCTGATCGTTTTCGAGCGGCTGCTACATCACACGTCGTGGTCTAAATTTTTGTTTCCGATTGTGAATGCTGGGAGTCAAAAGCACTCTCTGTCAATATCTGTTTGCGTGTTCACACACTGGACACCAAAACACCCTGAACTATCCGCTGCTTGGAGGAATTTCGCGAGCTCTTGCCCACACGGGTGCTGCACTCGGCTGATCGTT
>NW_901540.1:0-920 GCF_000209065.1 Trypanosoma cruzi | reverse complement strand
TTTCTTGCGGCGGCCAACCCCGGCAGTAAGGACAAAAAAAAGAATCGCGTTTTCTTTAATGTTTTTCCTGTTTGGGGGCGGGGATCTTTGTTTTCTATGATTGTCTCTTTTTTTTTGTCTGTTCCAGGTTGGTTTTGAGGACGCTTGATGTGCCTGCTGGGTGATCGCCGGCTTTTTTATTGGTGATTGCGTATTTTTGGCTTACCGGTGTGCCGCTCAGCGCCATTTTGTTTTACTTCTTTTCTGCTTATTGGGGCGTGTTGTTATTCTTCACGCGTCAGCACACACCGAGCAACATGTCAAAAAAAAAAAATGCAGGTTTTTTCCCCCTCGCGAGGGCCTCGGCAGCCACAATCCTGTGCGTGCGTGCATTCTCAGCGTTTTAAGCACGGCATGTGTGTGCATGTGTGTGTGTGTTTGTCAGCGCCTATACTTGCAGAGCAGCTGTGCGCCACAAGAGAGTCTGAAGAAAGCAACGGCAGAGAGAGGCAGATAGCACACACGCAAATTACTCATATCATCACACACACACACACGCAGCCGCGGAATGGGTGCACTCAACCACAAAATCAAAAAGAAAAACAAAACAAAAAGCCGAAGCGTGGGACTACCAGCGCACACACACTCTCATTGCTCCCGTAAAGCAAAACACACACACAGGGAGAGAGAGAGAGGTCGCCCACTCAATGCAATGAAAACAAAACAGAAACAGTTACGGTGCTCCGCCCATGCAGCCAGGCAGGACGGCAGCGGTGCGTGTCGTGCAAAAGAGAGCACCAACGGGCCTGCATGGGTGTGCATGCATATATACAATGGGCACATTATTGTGTGTGCTTCGTGGGGTGAGGCGACGACGAGAGTACCATGCAAGGGGACACACACACAGAGAGAGAAGGAAGTGTGGTATGCGGGCGGTGCAT
>NW_901539.1:0-920 GCF_000209065.1 Trypanosoma cruzi | reverse complement strand
GGGCAAGAGCTCGCGAAATTCCTCCAAGCAGCGGATAGTTCAGGGTTGTTTGGTGTCCAGTGTGTGAACACGCAAACAGATATTGACAGAGAGTGTCTCTGACTCTCACCATTCATAATCGGAAACAAAAATTTGGACCACAACGTGTGATGCAGCCACCGCTCGAAAACGATCAGCCGAGTGCAGCACCCGTGTGGGCAAGAGCTCGCGAAATTCCTCCAAGCAGCGGATAATTCAGGGTTGTTTGGTGTTCAGTGCATGAACACGCAAACAGATATTGACAGAGAGTGTCTCTGACTCTCACCATCCATAATTGGAAACAAAAATTTGGACCACAACGTGTGATGCAGCAGCCGCTCGAAAACGATCAGCCGAGTGCAGCACCCTTGTGGGCAAGAGCTCGCGAAATTCCTCCAAGCAGCGGATAATTCAGGGTTGTTTGGTGTTCAGTGCATGAACACGCAAACAGATATTGACAGAGAGTGTCTCTGACTCTCACCATTCATAATCGGAAACAAAAATTTGGACCACAACGTGTGATGCAGCCACCGCTCGAAAACGATCAGCCGAGTGCAGCACCCGTGTGGGCAAGAGCTCGCGAAATTCCTCCAAGCAGCGGATAATTCAGGGTTGTTTGGTGTCCAGTGTGTGAACACGCAAACAGATGGTGACAGAGAGTGTCTCTGACTCTCACCATTCATAATCGGAAACAAAAATTTGGACCACAACGTGTGATGCAGCCACCGCTCGAAAACGATCAGCCGAGTGCAGCACCCGTGTGGGCAAGAGCTCGCGAAATTCCTCCAAGCAGCGGATAATTCAGGGTTGTTTGGTGTTCAGTGCATGAACACGCAAACAGATATTGACAGAGAGTGTCTCTGACTCTCACCATCCATAATGGAAACAAAAATTGGACCACA
>NW_901538.1:0-920 GCF_000209065.1 Trypanosoma cruzi | reverse complement strand
GCAGAGGCGGTACCTCGTCCTCCTCCTCTCCAGGCACACCCGCGCACACCTCGTCTGAGAGAACCAGCATGGAGTGGTTGCCCATCTCCGCGACCGCCGTGTCGTCGTCTTCTCGCAGCCTTTCACTGGAATCCTTCCTTTCCTCCAGCAGGTTCGCGCGCATGAATTTGGCATCCTCGGCACGATTTACACGGTTCTTGTTCTCCCCGTACCAGTTCATCACAAAGAAGAACGTCGTCACAAACTGCAGCGTGGCGGCGACGATCACGCCGATCCACTCCAGACTGGCGTCGGCGAGGGGCCCGGCAATGACGGAGGCGACAAGGGAGCCCAGGAGCACCCACCACCACACCCAGCTCACCAGCGACGAGCCGGCGAGAGGAATGCGGCGTATCAGGCGGCTGTAGTGGCCCTGCGTCAGGATGTCCACGTTTGCCTTGGTGAAGCTGGTCAGGAAGACAAACGCCGCTGCCGGCGCCGCGCTGGCTTTCGCGGGTGGCAGTAGCGCAAAGGCAAGCGCAAAGGCGGCACCAACCACGCACGAGACGGCCAGGTACCAGCGCTTCGTGTACCCAAAGAAGCTGAAGATGTCGCTGAACATGGCGGTGATCGGCTTCATCGACCAGCCCATCGATGCCAAATTGGCCATGCGCTGGTACGTCATGGCGTCAACACCGTAGCGTCGCCTGAACATGGGGAACAATGAGAAACGGATGAGGTAGTCGGCAACTCCCTTGCAGAGAAACTCTGACAATCCCATGGACAGCACGCACTTTGGTCCGAAGGCCTCCACACTGGTGCCAAAAATAGGTACACGGCGCAGGCACGGCAGAGTGCTGAATAGCGCCCTCGCATCGACGTGCAGGGGACGCGCCGGCACCGTTTCCTCCGCCGACATAAAACGAGGGGGAGCGCTGTCG
>NW_901537.1:0-919 GCF_000209065.1 Trypanosoma cruzi | reverse complement strand
TCGCCCTCACCTCACCCCACGAGACACACACAATAATGTGCCCATTGTATATATGCATGCACACCCATGCAGGCCCGTTGGTGCTCTCTTTTGCACGACACGCACCGCTGCCGTCCTGCCTGGCTGCATGGGCGGAGCACCGTAACTGTTTCTGTTTTGTTTTTATTGCATTGAGTGGGCGACCTCTCTCTCTCTCCCTCTGTGTGTGTGTTTTGCTTTACGGGAGTAATGAGAGTGTGTGTGCGCTGGTCGTCCCACGCTTCGGCTTTTTGTTTTGTTTTCCTTTTTGATTTTGTGGTTGAGTGCACCCATTCCGCGGCTGCGTGTGTGTGTGTGCGATGATATGAGTAATTTGCGTGTGTGCTATCTGCCTCTCTCTGCCGTTGCTTTCTTCAGACTCTCTTGTGGCGCACAGCTGCTCCGCAAGTATAGGCGCTGCCAAACACACAAGCACATGCACACACACATGCCGTGTTTAAAACGCTGAGAATGCACGCACGCACAGGATTGTGGCTGCGGAGGCCCTCGCGAGGGGGGAAAAAGCCTGCATTTTGTTTTTTTTTTTGACATGTTGCTCGGTGTGTGCTGACGCGTGACGAATAACAACACGCCCCAATAAGCAGAAAAGAAGTAAAACAAAATGGCGCTGAGCGGCACACCGGTAAGCCAAAAATACGCAATCACCAATAAAAAAGCCGGCGATCACCCAGCAGGCACATCAAGCCTCCTAAAAACCAACCTGGAACAGACAAAAAAAAAGAGACAATCATAGAAAACAAAGATCCCCGCCCCCAAACAGGAAAAACATTAAAGAAAACGCGATTCTTTTTTTTGTCCTTACTGCCGGGGTTGGCCGCTGCAAGAAATAAAAAATGGTAGGGCGGTGGCCCCGGACGTTGGATACAACACGACGTGTCGA
>NW_901536.1:0-919 GCF_000209065.1 Trypanosoma cruzi | reverse complement strand
TTGCCGGGACCCTTTTACTTGGGACGGCGGCTGTGTGGGGCTGCGCGGGCGGTGCGAGGGTGATGGTGCTACTGAATTGATTGCGTCTGCGCGGTTTCCTGTTGGGGTTTGTACTGTGTTTGGGATTTTTTGTGGCCGGATGCCTCTGCGTGCCACTGTGTTTGGTTACTGTGGTTGCTTCCTTTTGTTCCTTTTCTGGCCGTGCAGTTAGAGATACTTTTGCTTTACCAGCACAACTATCGTTTCAAGGTGTTAGGGATTACTCGCAGTATTAGGTTTATAATTAGTGGGATAACGACCTATCGGAATCGTGTATCTGGATTTACCATCTGTAGGAAAGGGATTTGATAGACAGGAGGGATGGTTGACGGGGCGAGTGCGACACACCACGAGAGCCCTGCTGATACGTGTCTGGGTCGGTGGATGCGGTCTTCGGTGGGTGCGTGTCCGCGCAGCCGGCACCGTGTGCGGAGCAGGGCCATTGCGGCTGTGCGTGCGGCGCTTCTTTTGGTGTTGGCGCTGGTTGCTGCTGCGGCGTGGATGCCCGCGGTGCATGCGGTGGTGTTGCGACTGCGGGGCGGCACGGTGGACAGAGCCATCACGGTTGGCCGTGCCGTGGACACGGCGCTGATGGACGGCGTGTACATCACGAACGGCGTGGCTGTGGTGTTCGACGTGGCGGCGATGCTCCCCGGTGCGCTGCGCATCGAATTGAGGAACTGCGTGTGCGATGGCGGTGCGCAGCTCTACGTGCGGGGCTACAGCGGCGAGCCGGCGAGTGACCGGAGCCTGGAGGTGAGCGTGAGCGGGCTGTCCGGCGGCTACTGCTCGCTTGTGTTTGTGCACAACCTGCCGGCACACACGAACGTGACGGTCCGCGACTCGACGATTGTGACGCCGGGGCCGATGCACTACTCGC
>NW_901535.1:0-919 GCF_000209065.1 Trypanosoma cruzi | reverse complement strand
ACACGCTCACAATGTCATCCGGGGACGCGGGTTCGATTCCCGCAGAAGCCTAAGTTTTTTCCATTTTTTTTTTTTTTTGAATTCTTGTTTCATATTGCTTTTTAAACTTCTGGTTTGCAGGACGGTGTGCGAGTTCTGCAATCGCACTGATTCCATCTGTTTCGTGGTTTGTGCGGCTGCGGCTGCGGTGGTGGCCGCGTGAGAGTGAGTGTGAGAGAGCCATGCACCGCCCGCATACACACACTTCCTTCTCTCTCTGTGTGTGTGTCCCCTTGCATGGACTCTCGTCGTCGCCTCACCCCACGAAGCACACACAATAATGTGCCCATTGTATATATGCATGCACACCCATGCAGGCCCGTTGGTGCTCTCTTTTGCACGACACGCACCGCTGCCGTCCTGCCTGGCTGCATGGGCGGAGCACCGTAACTGTTTCTGTTTTGTTTTCATTGCATTGAGTGGGCGACCTCTCTCTCTCTCCCTGTGTGTGTGTTTTGCTTTACGGGAGCAATGAGAGTGTGTGTGCGCTGGTAGTCCCACGCTTCGGCTTTTTGTTTTGTTTTTCTTTTTGATTTTGTGGTTGAGTGCACCCATTCCGCGGCTGCGTGTGTGTGTGTGTGATGATATGAGTAATTTGCGTGTGTGCTTATCTGCCTCTCTCTGCCGTTGCTTTCTTCAGACTCTCTTGTGGCGCACAGCTGCTCTGCAAGTATAGGCGCTGCCAAACACACACACACATGCACACACATGCCGTGCTTAAAACGCTGAGAATGCACGCACGCACAGGATTGTGGCTGCGGAGGCCCTCGCGAGGGGGGAAAAAGCCTGCATTTTGTTTTTATTTTGACATGTTGCTCGGTGTGTGCTGACGCGTGACGAATAACAACACGCCCCAATAAGCAGAAAAAAAGTAAAACAA
>NW_901534.1:0-919 GCF_000209065.1 Trypanosoma cruzi | reverse complement strand
ACACGGGTGCTGCACTCGGCTGATCGTTTTCGAGCGGCTGCTGCATCACACGTTGTGGCCCAAATTTTTGTTTCCAATTATGAATGGTGGGAGTCAGAGACACACTCTGTCACTATCTGTTTGCGTGTTCGTGCACTGGACACCAAACAACCCTGAACTATCCGCTGCTTGGAGGAATTTCGCGAGCTCTTGCCCACACGGGTGCTGCACTCGGCTGATCGTTTTCGAGCAGTGGCTGCTGCATCACACGTTGTGGTCCAAATTTTTGTTTCCAATTATGAATGGTGGGAGTCAGAGACACACTCTGTCACTATCTGTTTGCGTGTTCGTGCACTGGACACCAAACAACCCTGAACTATCCGCTGCTTGGAGGAATTTCGCGAGCTCTTGCCCACGAGGGTGCTGCACTCGGCTGATCGTTTTCGAGGGGCTGCTGCATCACACGTTGTGGTCTAAATTTTTGTTTCCGATTGTGAATGGTGGGAGTCAGAGGCACTCTCTGTCACTATCTGTTTGCGTGTTCATGCACTGGACACCAAACAACCCTGAATTATCCGCTGCTTGGAGGAATTTCGCGAGCTCTTGCCCACGAGGGTGCTGCACTCGGCTGATCGTTTTCGAGCGGCTGCTGCATCACACGTTGTGGTCCAAATTTTTGTTTCCAATTATGAATGGTGGGAGTCAGAGACACACTCTGTCACTATCTGTTTGCGTGTTCGTGCACTGGACACCAAACAACCCTGAACTATCCGCTGCTTGGAGGAATTTCGCGAGCTCTTGCCCACGAGGGTGCTGCACTCGGCTGATCGTTTTTGAGCGGCTGCTGCATCACACGTTGAGGTCCAAATTTTTGTTTCCAAATTATGAATGGTGGGAGTCAGAAACACACTCTGTCACTATCTGTTTGCGTGTTCGTGCA
>NW_901533.1:0-919 GCF_000209065.1 Trypanosoma cruzi | reverse complement strand
GGCAAGATCTCGCGACATTCTTCCAAGCAGCGATAGTTTCAGGGTTGTTTGGCGTCCAGTGTGTGAACACGCAAACAGACATGAAAAGAGAGTGCCTCTGACCACCACCATTCATAATTCGAAACAAAAACATAGACCACAGCGTGTGGTGCAGCAGCCACTCGAAAACGATTATCCGACTGCAGCACCCTTGTGGGCAAGATCTCGCGACATTCCTCCAAGCAGCGGATAGTTCAGGGTTGTTTGGCGTCCAGTGTGTGAACACGCAAACAGACATTGAAAGAGAGTGCCTCTGACCACCACCATTCATAATTCGAAACAAAAACATAGACCACAGCGTGTGGTGCAGCAGCCGCTCGAAAACGATTATCCGACTGCAGCACCCTTGTGGGCAAGATCTCGCGACATTCCTCCAAGCAGCGGATAGTTCAGGGTTGTTTGGCGTCCAGTGTGTGAACACGCAAACAGACATTGAAAGAGAGTGCCTCTGACCACCACCATTCATAATTCGAAACAAAAACATAGACCACAGCGTGTGGTGCAGCAGCCGCTCGAAAACGATTATCCGACTGCAGCACCCTTGTGGGCAAGATCTCGCGACATTCCTCCAAGCAGCGGATAGTTCAGGGTTGTTTGGCGTCCAGTGTGTGAACACGCAAACAGACATTGAAAGAGAGTGCCTCTGACCACCACCATTCATAATTCGAAACAAAAATTTAGACCACAGCGTGTGGTGCAGCAGCCACTCGAAAACGATTATCCGACTGCAGCACCCTTGTGGGCAAGATCTCGCGACATTCCTCCAAGCAGCGGATAGTTCAGGGTTGTTTGGCGTCCAGTGTGTGAACACGCAAACAGACATTGAAAGAGAGTGCCTCTGACCACCACCATTCATAATTCGAAACAAAAACATAGACCA
>NW_901532.1:0-919 GCF_000209065.1 Trypanosoma cruzi | reverse complement strand
TCGAAAACGATCAGCCGAGTGCAGCACCCGTGTGGGCAAGAGCTCGCGAATTCCCCCAAGCAGCGGATAATTCAGGGTTGTTTGGTGTCCAGTGTGTGAACACGCACACAGATATTGACAGAGAGCGTCTCTGACCCCCACCATTCATAATTGGAAACAAAAATTTAGACCACGACGTGTGATGCAGCAGCCGCTCGAAAACGATCAGCCGAGTGCAGCACCCGTGTGGGCAAGAGCTCGCGAAATTCCTCCAAGCAGCGGATAATTCAGGGTTGTTTGGTGTCCAGTGTGTGAACACGCAAACAGATATTGACAGAGAGTGCCTCTGACCCCCACCATTCATAATTGGAAACAAAAATTTAGACCACGACATGTGATGCAGCAGCCGCTCGAAAACGATCAGCCGAGTGCAGCACCCGTGTGGGCAAGAGCTCGCGAAATTCCTCCAAGCAGCGGATAATTCAGGGTTGTTTGGTGTCCAGTGTGTGAACACGCAAACAGATATTGACAGAGAGTGCCTCTGACCCCCACCATTCATAATTGGAAACAAAAATTTAGACCACGACGTGTGATGCAGCAGCCGCTCGAAAACGATCAGCCGAGTGCAGCACCCGTGTGGGCAAGAGCTCGCGAAATTCCCCCAAGCAGCGGATAATTCAGGGTTGTTTGGTGTCCAGTGTGTGAACACGCACACAGATATTGACAGAGAGTACCTCTGACCCCCACCATTCATAATTGGAAACAAAAATTTAGACCACGACGTGTGATGCAGCAGCCGCTCGAAAACGATCAGCCGAGTGCAGTACCCGTGTGGGCAAGAGCTCGCGAAATTCCTCCAAGCAGCGGATAATTCAGGGTTGTTTGGTGTCCAGTATGTGAACACGCACACAGATATTGACAGAGAGTACCTCTGACCCCC
>NW_901531.1:0-919 GCF_000209065.1 Trypanosoma cruzi | reverse complement strand
ACTTCGGCAGATGCGACGAATGAAGAAGACTGCAATGCAGACTTTTCTCATTATTCAGGACCGCAGTTTTATCTCCTCATGGAGATGGTGCGGGACGCCATGATAGTGGCGAAAGAGACAAGCCAATCGCCTGCATCTGTTGCAACTTCCACATGTAATTTTTCGCGACGGATGAGCTGGAATTTTGATCTTTTGACGGTTTTATTAAATTTGCTGATATTTCACGGCAATGTGCCGGCTGTGGGCCGATTTCTGAGTGTAATTCTTAGCAGTTACGTCATGGCTCTCTTATTTCATCGGTGTTGTCATGACCGTGACGGCGGCGGCATCGTACGAGTGCAGCTGTCCGAGAAGAAGACGGGCAAAGAGGAGGAAGACGACAATGGACTGTCAGACATGCGTCTTGTTCAGAGCGATGCTTTCATCTCTCTTATTTCACGTCTTGCACAGATATATTTCCCACTATGGCATAAACTGAGGGGAGAAGGGGCTGATTTGGCGAGGCGGACGGAAAAGAAACTACCGGCCCCGTTGCTTCACACTCGCTGTGTGCCGATTCCATCATCCCGCCAAAATTCCCTCACGATGTGGAGGAAAATGAACAGCAACTGTGTGTGTGGCAATCTACCAGATACTAGTTTGCAGGGACTTCAGTCAAGGATTATTGAATTGGTCTTTAATCAAATGAACACCTGCAATGTGGGGGTGGGGCTGCTGCCATGTAACAATGAAAAGCAAGGAGACCAAATGAATGAGACCACCAAAAAGAAGAACGTGGAAAAGGAGGCGAAGAAGAAGGAAGAGAGTAAGACGGGGAAAGAAGAGAAACATGTCGATGGAGAAGAGAAGGAGAAGGACGTAACATTAAAATGGGAACACGTGCAGGAGATTGTTGTATGCATTGCCCTGGCCGAACTGG
>NW_901530.1:0-919 GCF_000209065.1 Trypanosoma cruzi | reverse complement strand
AACAAAAATATAGACCACAACGTGTGGTGCAGCAGCCGCTCGAAAACGATCCGCCGACTGCAGCACCCTTGTGGGCAAGAGCTCGCGAAACTCCTCCAAGCAGCGGATAATTCAGGGTTGTTTGGTGTCCAGTGTGTGCACACGCAAACATACATTGAAAGAGAGTGCCTCTGACTCCCGCCATTCATAATTCGAAACAAAAATTTAGACCACAGCGTGTGGTGCAGCAGCCGCTCGAAAACGATCCGCCGACTGCAGCACCCATGTGGGCAAGAGCTCGCGAAACTCCTCCAAGCAGCGGATAATTCAGGGTTGTTTGGTGTCCAGTGTGTGCACACGCAAACATACATTGAAAGAGAGTGCCTCTGACTCCCGCCATTCATAATTCGAAACAAAAATTTAGACCACAACGTGTGGTGCAGCAGCCGCTCGAAAACGATCCGCCGACTGCAGCACCCTTGTGGGCAAGAGCTCGCGAAACTCCTCCAAGCAGCGGATAATTCAGGGTTGTTTGGTGTCCAGTGTGTGCACACGCAAACATACATTGAAAGAGAGTGCCTCTGACTCCCGCCATTCATAATTCGAAACAAAAATTTAGACCACAACGTGTGGTGCAGCAGCCGCTCGAAAACGATCCGCCGACTGCAGCACCCTTGTGGGCAAGAGCTCGCGAAACTCCTCCAAGCAGCGGATAATTCAGGGTTGTTTGGTGTCCAGTGTGTGCACACGCAAACATACATTGAAAGAGAGTGCCTCTGACTCCCGCCATTCATAATTCGAAACAAAAATTTAGACCACAACGTGTGGTGCAGCAGCCGCTCGAAAACGATCCGCCGAGTGCAGCACCCTTGTGGGCAAGAGCTCGCGAAACTCCTCCAAGAAGGGGATAATTCAAAGTTGTTTGGTGTCCCAGTGTGTG
>NW_901529.1:0-919 GCF_000209065.1 Trypanosoma cruzi | reverse complement strand
TCAGAGACACTCTCTTTCAATGTCTGTTGCGTGTTCACACACTGACGCCCAAACAACCCGGGAACTATCCGCTGCTTGAGGAATTTCGCGAGATCTTGCCCACAACGGTGCTGCACTCGGATAATCGTTTTCGAGCGACTGCTGCACCACACGCTGTGGTCTATGTTTTTGTTTCGAATTATGAATGGTGGTGGTCAGAGACACTCTCTTTCAATGTCTGTTTGCGTGTTCACACACTGAACGCCAAACAACCCGGAACTATCCGCTGCTTGGAGGAATTTCGCGAGATCTTGCCCACAGGGGTGCTGCAGTCGGATAATCGTTTTCGAGCGTCTGCTGCACCACACGCTGTGGTCTATGTTTTTGTTTCGAATTATGAATGGTGGTGGTCAGAGACACTCTCATTCAATGTCTGTTTGCGTGTTCACACACTGAACGCCAAACAACCCGGAACTATCCGCTGCTTGGAGGAATTTCGCGAGATCTTGCCCACAACGGTGCTGCACTCGGATAATCGTTTTCGAGCGGCTGCTGCACCACACGCTGTGGTCTATGTTTTTGTTTCGAATTATGAATGGTGGTGGTCAGAGACACTCTCTTTCAATGTCTGTTTGCGTGTTCACACACTGAACGCCAAACAACCCGGAACTATCCGCTGCTTGGAGGAATTTCGCGAGATCTTGCCCACAACGGTGCTGCACTCGGATAATCGTTTTCGAGTGGCTGCTGCACCACACGCTGTGGTCTATGTTTTTGTTTCGAATTATGAATGGTGGTGGTCAGAGACACTCTCTTTCAATGTCTGTTTGCGTGTTCACACACTGGACGCCAAACAACCCGGAACTATCCGCTGCTTGGAGGAATTTCGCGAGATCTTGCCCACAACGGTGCTGCACTCGGATAATCGTTTTCGAGCGAC
>NW_901528.1:0-919 GCF_000209065.1 Trypanosoma cruzi | reverse complement strand
TTTTCCTGTTTGGGGGCGGGGATCTTTGTTTTCTATGATTGCCTCTTTTTTTTTGTCTGTTCCAGGTTGGTTTTGAGGACGCTTGATGTGCCTGCTGGGTGATCGCCGGCTTTTTTATTGGTGATTGCGTATTTTTGGCTTACCGGTGTGCCGCTCAGCGCCATTTTGTTTTACTTCTTTTCTGCTTATTGGGGCGTGTTGTTATTCGTCACGCGTCAGCACACACCGAGCAACATGTCAAAAAAAAAAAATGCAGGTTTTTTCCCCCTCGCGAGGGCCTCGGCAGCCACAATCCTGTGCGTGCGTGCATTCTCAGCGTTTTAAGCACGGCATGTGTGTGCATGTGTGTGTGTGTTTGTCAGCGCCTATACTTGCAGAGCAGCTGTGCGCCACAAGAGAGTCTGAAGAAAGCAACGGCAGAGAGAGGCAGATAGCACACACGCAAATTACTCATATCATCACACACACACACACGCAGCCGCGGAATGGGTGCACTCAACCACAAAATCAAAAAGAAAAACAAAACAAAAAGCCGAAGCGTGGGACTACCAGCGCACACACACTCTCATTGCTCCCGTAAAGCAAAACACACACACAGGGAGAGAGAGAGAAGGGTCGCCCACTCAATGCAATGAAAACAAAACAGAAACAGTTACGGTGCTCCGCCCATGCAGCCAGGCAGGACGGCAGCGGTGCGTGTCGTGCAAAAGAGAGCACCAACGGGCCTGCATGGGTGTGCATGCATATATACAATGGGCACATTATTGTGTGTGCTTCGTGGGGTGAGGCGACGACGAGAGTCCATGCAAGGGGACACACACACAGAGAGAGAAGGAAGTGTGTGTATGCGGGCGGTGCATGGCTCTCTCACAATCACTCTCACGCGGCCACCACCGCAGCCGCAGCCGCACAAACCACG
>NW_901527.1:0-919 GCF_000209065.1 Trypanosoma cruzi | reverse complement strand
AGCACCGTGTGGGCACAGCTCGCAAAATTCCTCCAAGCAGCCGACAATTCACGGTTGTTTGGTGTCCAGTGTGTGAACACGCAAACAGATATTGACAGAGACTGCCTCTGACTCCCACCATTCATAATCGGAAACAAAAATTTAGACCACAACGTGTGATGCAGCGACCGCTCGAAAACGATTAGCCGAGTGCAGCACCCTTGTGGGCAAGAGCTCGCGAAATTCCTCCAAGCAGCGGATAGTTCAGGTTGTTTGGTGTCCAGTGCATGAACACGCAAACAGATATTGACAGAGAGTGTCTCTGACTCCCACCATTCATAATCGGAAACAAAAATTTAGACCACAACGTGTGATGCAGCGACCGCTCGAAAACGATTAGCCGAGTGCAGCACCCGTGTGGGCAACAGCTCGCAAAATTCCTCCAAGCAGCCGATAATTCACGGTTGTTTGGTGTCCAGTGTGTGAACACGCAAACAGATATTGACAGAGAGTGTCTCTGACTCCCACCATTCATAATCGGAAACAAAAATTTAGACCACAACGTGTGATGCAGCAGCCGCTCGAAAACGATTAGCCGAGTGCAGCACCCGTGTGGGCAACAGCTCGCAAAATTCCTCCAAGCAGCCGATAATTCACGGTTGTTTGGTGTCCAGTGTGTGAACACGCAAACAGATATTGACAGAGACTGTCTCTGACTCCCACCATTCATAATCGGAAACAAGAATTCAGACCACAACGTGTGATGCAGCGACCGCTCGAAAACGATTAGCCGAGTGCAGCACCCGTGTGGGCAACAGCTCGCGAAATTCCTCCAAGCAGCGGATAGTTCAGGGTTGTTTGGTGTCCAGTGTGTGAACACGCAAACAGATTTTGACAAAGAGTGTCTCTGACTCCCACCATTCATAATCGGAAACAAAAA
>NW_901526.1:0-919 GCF_000209065.1 Trypanosoma cruzi | reverse complement strand
GCCTCACCCCACGAAGCACACACAATAATGTGCCCATTGTATATATGCATGCACACCCATGCAGGCCCGTTGGTGCTCTCTTTTGCACGACACGCACCGCTGCCGTCCTGCCTGGCTGCATGGGCGGAGCACCGTAACTGTTTCTGTTTTGTTTTCATTGCATTGAGTGGGCGACCTCTCTCTCTCTCCCTGTGTGTGTGTGTTTTGCTTTACGGGAGTAATGAGAGTGTGTGTGCGCTGGTAGTCCCACGCTTCGGCTTTTTGTTTTGTTTTTCTTTTTGATTTTGTGGTTGAGTGCACCCATTCCGCGGCTGCGTGTGTGTGTGTGTGATGATATGAGTAATTTGCGTGTGTGCTATCTGCCTCTCTCTGCCGTTGCTTTCTTCAGACTCTCTTGTGGCGCACAGCTGCTCTGCAAGTATAGGCGCTGACAAACACACACACACATGCACACACATGCCGTGCTTAAAACGCTGAGAATGCACGCACGCACAGGATTGTGGCTGCCGAGGCCCTCGCGAGGGGGAAAAAACCTGCATTTTTTTTTTTGACATGTTGCTCGGTGTGTGCTGACGCGTGACGAATAACAACACGCCCCAATAAGCAGAAAAGAAGTAAAACAAAATGGCGCTGAGCGGCACACCGGTAAGCCAAAAATACGCAATCACCAATAAAAAAGCCGGCGATCACCCAGCAGGCACATCAAGCGTCCTCAAAACCAACCTGGAACAGACAAAAAAAAAGAGGCAATCATAGAAAACAAAGATCCCCGCCCCCAAACAGGAAAAACATTAAAGAAAACGCGATTCTTTTTTTTGTCCTTACTGCCGGGGTTGGCCGCCGCAAGAAATAAAAAATGGTAGGGCGGTGGCCCCGGACGCTAGATACAGCACGACGTGTCGAATTATCCAAGTGCAGC
>NW_901525.1:0-919 GCF_000209065.1 Trypanosoma cruzi | reverse complement strand
TCTTCCAGGTTGTTTTAGGAGGCTTGATGTGACTGCTGGGTGATCGCCGGCTTTTTTATTGGTGATTGCGTATTTTTGGCTTACCGGTGTGCCGCTCAGTGCCATTTTGTTTTACTTCTTTTCTGCTTATTGGGGCGTGTTGTTATTCGTCACGCGTCAGCATACACCGAGCAACATGTCAAAAAAACAAAACGCAGGCTTCTTCGCCCCTCGCGAGGGCCTCCGCAGCCACAATCCTGTGCGTGCGTGCATTCTCAGCGTTTTAAACACGGCATGTGTGTGCATGTGCTTGTGTGTTTGGCAGCGCCTATAATTGCAGAGCAGCTGTGCGCCACAAGAGAGTCAGAAGAAAGCAACGGCAGAGAGAGGCAGATAGCACACACGCACAAATTACTCATATCATCACACACAAACACACACACGCAGCCCGCGGAATGGGTGCTCTCAACCACAAAACAATGAAAAACAAAACAAAAAGCCGAAGCGTGGGACGACCAGCGCACACACTCTCATTGCTCCCGTAAAGCAAAACACACACACAGGGAGAGAGAGAGAGGTTGCCCACTCAATGCAATAAAAACAAAACAGAAACAGTTACGGTGCTCCGCCCATGCAGTCAGGCAGGACGGCAGCGGTGCGTGTCGTGCAAAAGAGAGCACCAACGGGCCTGCATGGGTGTGCATGCAATATATACAATGGGCACATTATGTGTGTGCTTCGTGGGATGAGGTGAGGGCGAGAGTCCATGCAAGGGGACACACACAGAGAGTGGGTGAAAGACGAGTGTGTGTGCGGGCGGTGCATGGCGCTCTCTCACTCACTCTCACGCGGCCACCACCGCAGCCGCAGCCGCACACACCACGAAACGGATGGAATCAGTGCGATTGCAGAACTCGCACACCGTCCTGCAAACCAGAAG
>NW_901524.1:0-919 GCF_000209065.1 Trypanosoma cruzi | reverse complement strand
GAATGTGCGTGTGTGTGTGCTGGGCCGTCAATGAACGATGTATGTGAGTCTGTGCTTTTTTTACATGTTATCAGGAGCTTGTTAATAAAATAATTGTGGGCAAGCTAAATTAGGTAATGTATATATCCTGCTAAAACAAATATACACTTCTTTACGACAGTTTTCTATCTCACCACTTTAAGGGCATCAGGGAGCCGACAGCGGCCGGATAATCTTTTATTTTTATTTTACCTTCCCACCCGCCCCTTTTGGTTTCCACCGTGCAGCGGGGTGTTGTGGCTGCAGGACCCCAAAGTCTGCCACCTCGTAGTTAATAAATAAATATATGTATCCTATCCGAATAGAGTGAACGGGCCACGATTGAGGCTAACGGATGGTATATGTATAAACATACAGTCACCTGGTGTTAAGCTTTGAGGATGTGGTGAATCCACTGTTATTCCGTTCATCCCTTGTTATTCGTACCTGGTTCGGTTTCTATTATTGAGCAACTCAGGATCCGGCCAGCGGCCCAGAAGATTATTCTCTTTTAATTGTGCAATTGGGAAATGGAGTGACTCAACATTTTTTTTTGTGTGCGTTGCTTGCCTCGGCCCTCCCACACCTGAGCCCTCACCTCGCGGTGGGTGCGTGCGGTTGGGAGCCGCTGGGAATGTATTCTTGTGTGTTAGTGTAATTTATTTGTGAACGGAGCGTCCCACGGTGCGACTTGCCGTCAGTGCCGGTGGTGTGGCTCTCGGTGTGTGGAGAGTGCGTGCCGCGACGCTCGCCCCGTCGCCGATGCGGCGAGCGGGCGGGACAACGCCAGTGGCACACGGCCCCTGCTTGTTGGCGACGCAGCTGTCCTTTTTTCCCCTGCTTGTGTTCTCTTGTAGCAGACTGCAGAGTGTAGGGGCGGATTGGCGGACGGGAAGCGGAC
>NW_901523.1:0-919 GCF_000209065.1 Trypanosoma cruzi | reverse complement strand
TTTTTTTTTGACATGTTGCTCGGTGTGTGCTGACGCGTGACGAATAACAACACGCCCCAATAAGCAGAAAAGAAGTAAAACAAAATGGCGCTGAGCGGCACACCGGTAAGCCAAAAATACGCAATCACCAATAAAAAAGCCGGCGATCACCCAGCAGGCACATCAAGCGTCCTCAAAACCAACCTGGAACAGACAAAAAAAAAGAGGCAATCATAGAAAACAAAGATCCCCGCCCCCAAACAGGAAAAACATTAAAGAAAACGCGATTCTTTTTTTTGTCCTTACTGCCGGGGTTGGCCGCCGCAAGAAATAAAAAATGGTAGGGCGGTGGCCCCGGACGCTAGATACAGCACGACGTGTCGAATTATCCAAGTTGCAGCGGCTGCCCCGGACGTTAGATACAGCACGACGTGTCGAATTATCCAAGTTGCAGCGGCTGCCCCGGACGTTAGATACAGCACGACGTGTCGAATTATCCAAGCTGCAGCGGTGGCCTCGGGCGTTAGATATATGACGACTTACAGTAGTAACCACGCTGCGGCTGCGCATCCTAAACACGTCTTTTTCGTTTTCCAGGGGACAACGCAAATGTGCTCGATTGTTCGAAGATCGACATTAATACTTTACGTGAAAAGGAGTCGCGCGACCGCATTTTTTTAGCTCAGTGGCAAACACGCTCACAATGTCATCCGGGGACGCGGGTTCGATTCCCGCAGAAGCCTAAGTTTTTTCCATTTTTTTTTTTTTGAATTCTTGTTTCATATTGCTTTTTAAACTTCTGGTTTGCAGGACGGTGTGCGAGTTCTGCAATCGCACTGATTCCATCTGTTTCGTGGTTTGTGCGGCTGCGGCTGCGGTGGTGGCCGCGTGAGAGTGAGTGTGAGAGAGCCATGCACCGCCCGCATACACACACTCCTTC
>NW_901522.1:0-919 GCF_000209065.1 Trypanosoma cruzi | reverse complement strand
CAGGGGACAACGCAAATGTGCTCGATTGTTCGAAGATCGAAATTAATACTTTACGTGAAAAGGGGTCGCGCGACCGCATTTTTATAGCTCAGTGGCAAACACGCTCACAATGTCATCCGGGGACGCGGGTTCGATTCCCGCAGAAGCCTAAGTTTTTTCCATTTTTTTTTGAATTCTTGTTTCATATTGCTTTTTAAACTTCTGGTTTGCAGGACGGTGTGCGAGTTCTGCAATCGCACTGATTCCATCTGTTTCGTGGTTTGTGCGGCTGCGGCTGCGGTGGTGGCCGCGTGAGAGTGAGTGTGAGAGAGCCATGCACCGCCCGCACACACACTCTTCCTTCTCTCTCTCTGTGTGTGTGTCCCCTTGCATGGACTCTCGCCCTCACCTCACCCCACGAGACACACACAATAATGTGCCCATTGTATATATGCATGCACACCCATGCAGGCCCGTTGGTGCTCTCTTTTGCACGACACGCACCGCTGCCGTCCTGCCTGGCTGCATGGGCGGAGCACCGTAACTGTTTCTGTTTTGTTTTTATTGCATTGAGTGGGCGACCTCTCTCTCTCTCCCTCTGTGTGTGTGTTTTGCTTTACGGGAGTAATGAGAGTGTGTGTGCGCTGGTCGTCCCACGCTGCGGCTTTTTGTTTTGTTTTCCTTTTTGATTTTGTGTTTGAGTGCACCCATTCCGCGGCTGCGTGTGTGTGTGTGTGTGTGCGATGAAATGAGTAATTTGCGTGTGTGCTATCTGCCTCTCTCTGCCGTTGCTTTCTTCAGACTCTCTTGTGGCGCAAAGCTGCTCCGCAAGTATAGGCGCTGCCAAACACACAAGCACATGCACACACACATGCCGTGTTTAAAACGCTGAGAATGCACGCACGCACAGGATTGTGGCTGCGGAGGCCCTCGCGAGGGG
>NW_901521.1:0-919 GCF_000209065.1 Trypanosoma cruzi | reverse complement strand
GAGGGACCTCGTGTGCGAATGGTGGCGCGAATTCGTGTCCCATTGGCCGGCGACGTTCGAGCGGTGATGGACACTATCGTCAAAAACTATGAGAAATACTTTTCCTCCGTGCTGTGTGAAAAGCAGCCAACGCCTGAGCTGGAGGCAATGCCTTCGTATTTGCCCGACACCGTCGTTCTTCAGCTTTACCGCGATGATGGTGAGGCGGAGTCTGCAGATGGATGCAAACTCCCTGACATTTGTCGCCTTGGGAGATGCCGAACGGCCCGCTTTGTGTGGCATTGATGCCACCGCGCAGCTACACCACGAAGGGGCCCAACGAGCACTGGTGTCGGCAGCAGGAATTGTCTCCGGCATTCGCCGCCGTCGTCTGCGCATTCCCTTTGGAAATTCAGAACTCAGTCAGTTGTTGCGCCGAGCGTACAATACGGAAAAAGGCAACCGCAACAATAGCCTCACTGGTTCTACCGAGACGGCTTTATTGGCTCACGCCTTTTCGGATGCCGTGTGGGCGGAGGAATCGTTCCATTGTCTCTCCACGACTCGTCGTGTTGGCAATATTCTTCTCTCGACCGGAATTGGATCCACCACAAGGGATCTTGCCGTTGACAAGTGGCGTCCTGATCAGGACATCATGGAGTTGCGAGATGAACTCATGATTGCCCGGACCGTGTACGACTACAGGCATTTTGGCTATGAATCCAACAGGCCTATTTCAGGCATGGAGGAGGAAGAGATGAGGCGCGTCAACGCCATTGAGAGCAACCGTGAGGAGGCGCGGGAACGGCAGCCGAGTGTGTTTTGCGAGCGTGCCAAGCATGAGGCGGAGAAGATGACCAAAGAGCTTGAGCGGAGAGGTGGGGCCACGTTGGACGAAATTGAGAGGACTCTGGAGGCGAAAAAGCGGGAGAGCAGTGCT
>NW_901520.1:0-919 GCF_000209065.1 Trypanosoma cruzi | reverse complement strand
TTACTACTGTAAGTCGTCATATATCTAACGCCCGAGGCCACCGCTGCAGCTTGGATAATTCGACACGTCGTGCTGTATCTAACGTCCGGGGCAGCCGCTGCAACTTGGATAATTCGACACGTCGTCCCGTATCTAACGTCCGGGGCAGCCGCTGCAACTTGGATAATTCGCACGTCGTCCTGTATCTAGCGTCCGGGGCCACCGCCCTACCATTTTTTATTTCTTGCGGCGGCCAACCCCGGCAGTAAGGACAAAAAAAAGAATCGCGTTTTCTTTAATGTTTTTCCTGTTTGGGGGCGGGGATCTTGTTTTCTATGATTGTCTCTTTTTTTTTGTCTGTTCCAGGTTGGTTTTGAGGACGCTTGATGTGCCTGCTGGGTGATCGCCGGCTTTTTTATTGGTGATTGCGTATTTTTGGCTTACCGGTGTGCCGCTCAGCGCCATTTTGTTTTACTTCTTTTCTGCTTATTGGGGCGTGTTGTTATTCGTCACGCGTCAGCACACACCGAGCAACATGTCAAAAAAAAACAAAATGCAGGCTTTTTCCCCCTCGCGAGGGCCTCGGCAGCCACAATCCTGTGCGTGCGTGCATTCTCAGCGTTTTAAGCACGGCATGTGTGTGCATGTGTGTGTGTGTTTGTCAGCGCCTATACTTGCAGAGCAGCTGTGCGCCACAAGAGAGTCTGAAGAAAGCAACGGCAGAGAGAGGCAGATAAGCACACACGCAAATTACTCATATCATCACACACACACACACGCAGCCGCGGAATGGGTGCACTCAACCACAAAATCAAAAAGAAAAACAAAACAAAAAGCCGAAGCGTGGGACTACCAGCGCACACACACTCTCATTGCTCCCGTAAAGCAAAACACACACACAGGGAGAGAGAGAGAGGTCGCCCACTCAATGCAATGAAAA
>NW_901519.1:0-919 GCF_000209065.1 Trypanosoma cruzi | reverse complement strand
TCCGGGGTGTCAGGCATCGATGAACCGCCTCGCTCAGTTTCAAGCGGCGTGTGGTCTCACTTTGATTGGTGATGTGCCGGCGCCGGGGTCCGACAAGTTGGGTCCGGCGCGGGTCACCGTCACGGAGCCTCCATCGGAGCAGAGCGTCCAGGCGGCGAAGAAATTAGAGGAGTTCTACGATTTAGTTGCCGCAGCCGGCGGTGCCGTTGAACGTGTCACTGGATTGACGCGAGAAATTGCCGCAAAACACTCGGAGATCATGAGTACGTTTGATCTCATGAAGAGCAGCTCCATGCGGCAGGAGGTGGAGGCGTTGACGCAACAACTCAACGCCTCCGCGCAAGCCTCTGCTGAAATCCTTGAGACAATGAAGAGGGAGACGGACAAACTAAAGGCAACTCCCGAGATGGAGAGTCACTTTATTGGCGTGATACGTATTGAGGAAAATCAGAGGCGTTATTTGTTATATCGGCTAAGCAAGGCGATGGAGGCGTATGAGCGACAGCAGAATTCGGTGGAGTCGCAGTACCGCGCACAGACCGAACGGCAGATAAAAATCAAATACACAAACCCTGATGGTTCCGCGATTGATGATGAGACGGCGAAGGAACTTGCCCAGGCAGTGCTGGAGAACAACACCACTAGCAGCATTTTTCAGCAGAGTAAAGATGTTCTGGCTCAGATTATCGAGACTAGGAATGACATCTACCACATTGAGCGGTCGATGCGGACACTCAACCAACTCTTCAACGATTTGGCATTTCTCGTGCACGAGCAAGGTGAGATTATGGATGTGGTTTTGAGAAACATCGAGACCACAACCAAATATGTAGAGGCGGGCAGAAAGGAGATGAAGAAGGCACGCAAGTATCAAAGACGCAGTAGAAGAAAACTTTGTTGCCTGGTGCTCGTTGTAGCA
>NW_901518.1:0-919 GCF_000209065.1 Trypanosoma cruzi | reverse complement strand
GCATGCTCTTCTCGAAGCACAAGGTATTGTTTGTCTTATTGATGGCATGTAAGATTCAAATGAAGGCGGGGCAGTTGGATTCCACAGCATTTGATGTCTTTTTAAAGGGTGGTGGTGCAATGCAAGTGGATCGTTCGAAACCGTTTCTCTGGATTAAAGAAAAGTTGTGGGCAAACGTTCTTGCACTCTCAGAAAATGTACCGCGGTCCTTCAAGCAACTTCCCGACCTCATTATGCGCAATGAACAGGCATGGCGACAGTTCATTGACTCCGATGCCATTGAAAACTTGCCAGTCCCTGACATCAACGAGAAACTGGACAGTTTTGATCGTCTTCTCATCGTGCGTGCCCTGCGTGAAGACCGCACGATGCTTGCCGCCAACCAATACGTCTCTCGGACACTTGGAAAAGAGTTTGCAGAGCCGCAGCATCTTGACCTTCATGACGTCGTGGAGGAAACAACTGGCTTGACACCCATTGTGTTCCTCCTATCGCAGGGCTCTGACCCGACGACGCTTATTGAGGCGGCGGCAAAGTCGCTCAAGAAGAAGATATTCCCCATTTCCATGGGTCAGGGGCAGGAAGAAGCGGCGATGAACATCGTGAACAACGCATGGACCAACGGGGACTGGGCCCTGTTGCAGAACTGTCATCTTGGCCTGCCGTTCCTGCTGCAGTTGGAAGAAAAACTACGCCAGCAACTTTTGCCTGGTGGGAAAAAGGTGGAAATCCACGAGGAGGCACGGTTGTGGGTGACGACAGAGCCACACAAGGCCTTCCCTATTGGACTACTGCAGATGTCCATCAAGCTGACCAATGAACCGCCACAAGGTATCCGGGCAAGTCTTGTGCGTACATACTCTTGGTTGTCACAAGACTACCTTGAAATGTTCCGTCGTCCAGAGTGAAGCCCATGCTT
>NW_901517.1:0-919 GCF_000209065.1 Trypanosoma cruzi | reverse complement strand
AATTTATGAATGGTGGTGGTCAGAGGCACTCTCTTTCAATGTCTGTTTGCGTGTTCACACACCTGGACGCCAAACAACCCTGAACTATCCGCTGCTTGGAGGAATGTCGCGAGATCTTGCCCACAAGGGTGCTGCAGTCGGATAATCGTTTTCGAGCGGCTGCTGCACCACACGCTGTGGTCTAAATTTTTGTTTCGAATTATGAATGGTGGTGGTCAGAGGCACTCTCTTTCAATGTCTGTTTGCGTGTTCACACACTGGACGCCAAACAACCCTGAACTATCCGCTGCTTGGAGGAATGTCGCGAGATCTTGCCCACAAGGGTGCTGCAGTCGGATAATCGTTTTCGAGTGGCTGCTGCACCACACGCTGTGGTCTAAATTTTTGTTTCGAATTATGAATGGTGGTGGTCAGAGGCACTCTCTTTCAATGTCTGTTTGCGTGTTCACACACTGGACGCCAAACAACCCTGAACTATCCGCTGCTTGGAGGAATGTCGCGAGATCTTGCCCACAAGGGTGCTGCAGTCGGATAATCGTTTTCGAGTGGCTGCTGCACCACACGCTGTGGTCTAAATTTTTGTTTCGAATTATGAATGGTGGTGGTCAGAGGCACTCTCTTTCAATGTCTGTTTGCGTGTTCATACACTGGACGCCAAACAACCCTGAACTATCCGCTGCTTGGAGGAATGTCGCGAGATCTTGCCCACAAGGGTGCTGCACTCGGCGGATCGTTTTCGAGCGGCTGCTGCACCACACGCTGTGGTCTAAATTTTTGTTTCGAATTATGAATGGTGGTGGTCAGAGGCACTCTCTTTCAATGTCTGTTTGCGTGTTCACACACTGGACGCCAAACAACCCTGAACTATCCGCTGCTTGGAGGAATGTCGCGAGATCTGCCCACAAGGGTGCTGCAGTCG
>NW_901516.1:0-919 GCF_000209065.1 Trypanosoma cruzi | reverse complement strand
CGTTTCCGTCTCTTGGCATCGGCGGCAAAGGCGACTCGAATACCGCCCGAATGCGCTGCAGACGCTCTTCGTAGAGTGTGTCGAGGGGCGTGCGTCCCGTCCTTGTGTCCACCTGCTCGTAGGACCAGCCACCCGTAGTCGCCGTCGTCGATGTCGATTTGAACCGCTGTGGGCAGAAGAGTGTGAGGCGGCAGAGCTGCACCGCCACCCCCCGCCCGAGCAGTGAAATTGGCGATGGCGAATTAAATGACGCCGTCGTCGCTCCTCCTCCTGCTGCTGCTCGCAGTGCCGGCCTCCACGCCATTCCTCCTCTTCACCGCCACCAACACACCGCCCAGCGGCACTTATCCCCTCAGAAAATAACAACAGCCGAATGGCGCGAGAGTCCAAATTCCTGTCTGCCTGTCCTATCCGTATCGCCTGATGACGCAGTTGCTCCATCAGAAAAAAAAAAAAAAGAAGTGAAAAAACAAAAAGAATGATTATGGAAATAACAACAGGCAGAGACACTTTATTTTTGAACCCTCCCCCCCAACTAACGCACCACAGAACACAAAAGAGAATGAAGAAGCAGAAAAAAAAAATATATTATACATGTGACATATATGTAAGTGGTAATAAAAAACGGGTGTGGAGTGGAGACAAATTTTCCTCTCTCTATCCCTCTCTCTTTTTCTTTCTCTATCGAGAATTCCACCGCGGCCACCACCCCACCAACTCCAACTGCACTTTATATGTTTCCTTCATCTTCAATTATGTTTGTCCGTTCCTGCTGTTGTTGTTTGTTTGTTTATTTTCTTCTCGTCCTCCCTTCTCTTTCCAGTTGCTTCACCGCCGCCGCCTCTGCTGAACAGCAGGTAAGTGTACGTGAGGCCAGCGTATGGAGTAGCGCAGCACTGGCGGAAGAAAACAGGCCGGG
>NW_901515.1:0-919 GCF_000209065.1 Trypanosoma cruzi | reverse complement strand
CACGCGGCCACCACCGCAGCCGCAGCCGCACAAACCACGAAACAGATGGAATCAGTGCGATTGCAGAACTCGCACACCGTCCTGCAAACCAGAAGTTTAAAAAGCAATATGAAACAAGAATTCAAAAAAAAAAAAAAATGGAAAAAACTTAGGCTTCTGCGGGAATCGAACCCGCGTCCCCGGATGACATTGTGAGCGTGTTTGCCACTGAGCTAAAAAAATGCGGTCGCGCGACTCCTTTTCACGTAAAGTATTAATGTCGATCTTCGAACAATCGAGCACATTTGCGTTGTCCCCTGGAAAACGAAAAAGACGTGTTTAGGATGCGCAGCCGCAGCGTGGTTACTACTGTAAGTCGTCATATATCTAACGCCCGAGGCCACCGCTGCAGCTTGGATAATTCGACACGTCGTGCTGTATCTAACGTCCGGGGCAGCCGCTGCAACTTGGATAATTCGACACGTCGTCCCGTATCTAACGTCCGGGGCAGCCGCTGCAACTTGGATAATTCGACACGTCGTGCTGTATCTAGCGTCCGGGGCCACCGCCCTGCCATTTTTTATTTCTTGCGGCGGCCAACCCCGGCAGTAAGGACAAAAAAAAGAATCGCGTTTTCTTTAATGTTTTTCCTGTTTGGGGGCGGGGATCTTTGTTTTCCATGATTGTCTCTTTTTTTTTGTCTGTTCCAGGTCGGTTTTGAGGACGCTTGATGTGCCTGCTGGGTGATCGCCGGCTTTTTTATTGGTGATTGCGTATTTTTGGCTTACCGGTGTGCCGCTCAGCGCCATTTTGTTTTACTTCTTTTCTGCTTATTGGGGCGTGTTGTTATTCGTCACGCGTCAGCACACACCGAGCAACATGTCAAAAAAAAAAAATGCAGGTTTTTTCCCCCTCGCGAGGGCCTCGGCAGCCACAATCC
>NW_901514.1:0-919 GCF_000209065.1 Trypanosoma cruzi | reverse complement strand
CCTTATAGGCCTCATCTGCCTTTGCTTCATAGAGCGCATATTCCGCCGCCGCCATTTCTACCAGCCAACACCCAGAGGAAGCCGACTTCAAAGCTTCATAATCCTCACGAATAGCGCTGCGAAGTGTGCATACGTCCAACTCTGTTGTGCCCCCATCCACTTTCAAAGCTGCTTCTTTGATATCCAAGAGATCATTCTTTGCCCGGAGACGAATTCCAATTGCATGACGCTTCAAATCAGCTTCCTGAATTTCAGGAAGAACCCTATTAATTTCGGCTATTGCGGCTTCCGGATTCCCGTGATGCAAGTAAAGGGCAGCCCTTCCCACAACACACGCTGCTCCTGGCAACCCCCGACCCTTGGTCTTGGTTACAACTGAATCCATTGCACCAACATTAAGAACACGATACCCTCTATCACCCAAGAGACGCCTTACAACACTCCTGGCTGAAATAGATGACGCCAAAACGGGTCGATGGGACGCAAGTGCGGCACGAAAAATGGTGTCAGCATAAAACATCGTAATAAAACGTTGAGTACTTCCAAAAAAAAAAAAAAAAAAAAAAAGCTTTTTTCTGAGAGATCAAGAAAAAAAAGAAAATGAGAAAAAAGAAAAGACGCTAATAAAACCAGTTCAGTTTATTTTTCGACCCAAGCAAACCCATATCAAATTCCCAAAAAGGGAAAAATGAAGGCGCTCAGAAAATATATATTGGGGAGTGCGCTCTACCTTACAAGATTAAAGTCCGTTTGCCTCACATCACACTACTTTTTCAGGTTCTTCACTGCCCATTCAAGGCCCGCATGAAGACCCTCCCCGGTTTTGGCACTGCATTTTTGAATAGACCATGTACGATCGCGCAAGCTCTGAAGGTTCAAAGCAGTACTGACATCCTCGGGAGAAAGCGCAGTTGCGAGA
>NW_901513.1:0-919 GCF_000209065.1 Trypanosoma cruzi | reverse complement strand
CGCCGACCACGGACCCCGTGAGACACTGAAGTTGTACGTCGTTACCTGCCGTGGTGCGACCCCGCATGAAGGTCTCTGTGCCGATCCCGCGAGCAGCATGGCGGCACTGCAGTCCTTCGGTCTTGACGCTGTGACGCCGCAACCGGCAGTAGAGCTGGGGACAGACGAATACGCAGTCCTGCGAGACGGCATGGCGCGTCGTCTTAACTGTGAGGGTGCGGTGTTGTACGGCTGCAACGAGGCGGGGGCTGTTGTGCGGATGTGGAAGCGGCGTTCCCACGCATACGCAATGGAGCGTGCGGCGCAGGAGGCCATCGTCACGCACCGTTTGTGCGGTGTGGCGCTCCGCTCGAGGCTCGCAGGCAAGCTCGCCGGGCTGCCAGAGGAGGTGCGCCGGTGCCTCGGCGACTGGGAAGCGGGACGCCTCGACTATCTTGTGCGGTTTGCAGCGTGGCTGCATTTGACACGGCGGCAAACGGCGCGAACGGACCTTGGCGGGCTGCAGGACCTGCGCCGCCGATGGATCACGCTGCGAGACCATTTCACGCGGTGTGTCGCCGCCCATGCGCACGTGCGGTCCCAAGTGATGCACTACGAGCCGTCCGGTGACGACGCTGTCGTCTGCGTTGGTCCGCAGGGCTGCGGCAAGTCCACATTCTCCCGCACCCTGTACGCTCTGCTGCGCCAGGCAGGGCTTTCGCCATGTTGGATCAACCAAGACGAGGCCGGCGGAGGGCGGCAGTTTCTTGACGCCATTCGGCGCGCGCAGCGAGGCGGCCACACGCACCTTATCATGGACAAGATGAACCTCGATGAGGGCGCACGCGACGGCTACGCCGATCTCGGGCTCAGGGCATTGACAATGGTGTGGTCACACCCCGACGGCACGGATGCACTAGTGGACATCTGCTTCGACCCG
>NW_901512.1:0-919 GCF_000209065.1 Trypanosoma cruzi | reverse complement strand
AAACAGATAGTGACAGAGAGTGTCTCTGACTCCCACCATTCATAATTGGAAACAAAAATTTGGGCCACAACGTGTGATGCAGCAGCCGCTCGAAAACGATCAGCCGACTGCAGCACCCGTGTGGGCAAGAGCTCGCGAAATTCCTCCAAGCAGCGGATAATTCAGGGTTGTTTGGTGTCCAGTGCATGAACACGCAAACAGATAGTGACAGAGAGTGCCTCTGACTCCCACCATTCATAATTGGAAACAAAAATTTGGGCCACAACGTGTGATGCAGCAGCCGCTCGAAAACGATCAGCCGAGTGCAGCACCCTCGTGGGCAAGAGCTCGCGAAATTCCTCCAAGCAGCGGATAATTCAGGGTTGTTTGGTGTCCAGTGCATGAACACGCAAACAGATAGTGACAGAGAGTGCCTCTGACTCCCACCATTCACAATCGGAAACAAAAATTTAGACCACAACGTGTGATGCAGCAGCCGCTCGAAAACGATCAGCCGAGTGCAGCACCCTCGTGGGCAACAGCTCGCGAAATTCCTCCAAGCAGCGGATAGTTCAGGGTTGTTTGGTGCCCAGTGCACGAACACGCAAACAGATAGTGACAGAGTGTGTCTCTGACTCCCACCATTCATAATTGGAAGCAAAAATTTGGGCCACAACGTGTGATGCAGCGACCGCTCGAAAACGATCAGCCGACTGCAGCACCCGTGTGGGCAAGAGCTCGCGAAATTCCTCCAAGCAGCGGATAATTCAGGGTTGTTTGGTGTCCAGTGCATGAACACGCAAACAGATAGTGACAGAGAGTGCCTCTGACTCCCACCATTCATAATTGGAAACAAAAATTTGGGCCACAACGTGTGATGCAGCAGCCGCTCGAAAACGATCAGCCGAGTGCAGCACCCTCGTGGGCAAGAGCTCGCGAA
>NW_901511.1:0-919 GCF_000209065.1 Trypanosoma cruzi | reverse complement strand
GCGGATAGTTCAGGGTTGTTTTGTGTCCAGTGTGTGAACACGCAAACATACATTGAAAGAGAGTGCCTCTGACTCCCGCCATTCATAATTCGAAACAAAAACATAGACCACAACGTGTGGTGCAGCAGCCGCTCGAAAACGATCCGCCGACTGCAGCACCATTGTGGGCAAGAGCTCGCGAAACTCCTCCAAGAAGCGGATAATTCAGGGTTGTTTGGTGTCCAGTGTGTGCACACGCAAACATACATTGAAAGAGAGTGCCTCTGACTCCCGCCATTCATAATTCAAAACAAAAATTTAGACAACAACGTGTGGTGCAGCAGCCGCTCGAAAACGATCCGCCGAGTGCAGCACCCTTGTGGGCAAGATCTCGCGAAACTCCTCCAAGAAGCGGATAATTCAGGGTTGTTTGGTGTCCAGTGTGTGCACACGCAAACATACATTGAAAGAGAGTGCCTCTGACTCCCGCCATTCATAATTCGAAACAAAAATTTAGACAACAACGTGTGGTGCAGCAGCCGCTCGAAAACGATCCGCCGACTGCAGCACCATTGTGGGCAGGAGCTCGCGAAATTCCTCCAAGCAGCGGATAGTTCAGGGTTGTTTGGTGTCCAGTGTGTGAACACGCAAACATACATTGAAAGAGAGTGCCTCTGACTCCCGCCATTCATAATTCGAAACAAAAACATAGACCACAACGTGTGGTGCAGCAGCCGCTCGAAAACGATCCGCCGAGTGCAGCACCCTTGTGGGCAGGAGCTCGCGAAATTCCTCCAAGCAGCGGATAGTTCAGGGTTGTTTGGTGTCCAGTGTGTGCACACGCAAACATACATTGAAAGAGAGTGCCTCTGACTCCCGCCATTCATAATTCGAAACAAAAACATAGACCACAACGTGTGGTGCAGCAGCCGCTCGAAAA
>NW_901510.1:0-919 GCF_000209065.1 Trypanosoma cruzi | reverse complement strand
CAGCCGAGCTGCTGGAGCTGTCCGTGAAGGCGGCGAGCCAGCAGGCAAAGAAGCCGAAGCGCCTGACACCCCGCACGGTGACGCTTGCCGTGCGCCACGACGACGACCTCGGCATGCTCCTGAAGGATGTGACGCTGTCGCGTGGTGGTGTGATGCCGAGCCTGAACAAGGCGCTGGCGAAGAAGCACAAGAGCAGCAAGAAGGCGAGGGCGACGCCCAGCGCTTAGAGCGGCCTTCAGGCCAGGCGCAGGGAGGGGGCGCAACATGTTAGATGCACCTGGGTGGCCGTCGTCGCTGAGCCACGGTGACCCACACGTAGCCCTATAGAATAGGATTGGTTTGTTGTTGTTTTCTTTTCGTTTTCTACTGCCTCTCTCCCAACTGTTGTGTAGGTCTCTGCGGCGCCTCGGCATCGGTGCTTGGCCGCATTGTGGCGTGCCGTGCGCTTTTTCCTCTGCTTTGGCCGCAGGTCTCCTGCCCCCGCCCTTCTCTCCTCCCTTTGTTTCCCAAGATCAAAGCCAAGCCAAGGAACCCAACCATACTTTATTTGTTTTTTGTTTTTTGTTTTTCGCAGACAAGGATGGCAACCCCGAAGCAGGCAGCGAAGAAGGCGTCCAAGAAGCACAGCGGCGGCCGCTCCGCGAAGGCCGGTCTGATCTTCCCCGTGGGCCGTGTGGGCTCGCTGCTGCGCCGCGGCCAGTATGCCCGCCGCATCGGCGCGTCGGGCGCTGTGTACATGGCGGCGGTGCTGGAGTACCTGACAGCCGAGCTGCTGGAGCTGTCCGTGAAGGCGGCGAGCCAGCAGGCAAAGAAGCCGAAGCGCCTGACACCCCGCACGGTGACGCTTGCCGTGCGCCACGACGACGACCTCGGCATGCTCCTGAAGGATGTGACGCTGTCGCGTGGTGGTGTGATGCCG
>NW_901509.1:0-919 GCF_000209065.1 Trypanosoma cruzi | reverse complement strand
GTACGTGTTTGACAAGACCATCAAGACGGTGACGAGATACCTGGGTAGAGGAGCATTCAATGACTTTTTGTATGATTTGCGTCATTTGAAGATGAAGGGGTATGTTATCTACGATTTGACGGAGAAAGGAAGGCCAGCGAGTTGTTTTGCGTTTTTTGATGAATGGGGCATGATTGTGTTGTCATCGCCAAAGGTAAGCAACTATGATAACTGGGAGAAGCAAGAAGGAGCCGAGCGAATCATCATGAATTGCCCCGACGAGATGGATGTGAATGCGATGTGTTCATTGATGAGGCGTGACGAGACTGCGGGGAAAAAAGCGGAATGCTGGAGGATGGTCAAAGAACGCATGGAAAAAGTGGGGCCGATTCCACGTTACATCTTTGATGCGAATGAGTTCATTGCACACTCTGCTGCCATTGAGGATGCCTTGAATGGGGTCAATTCTCGGGATGGTGAAAAGCACTTCACACATGGGGGAGTGAAACTGTGGTATTCTGAGAATGCGTCTCAAAAGCTCGTGAGGGTTGTCCGAGGAAGAGGAGAAGTCGGTGCTGAGGTATTTCTGAACGCACCGATATCTGTTTGCCTCGAGCGTCGAGTACCGCACTATTTTGGGAAACGTGATGAGTGAGAAGGATATATATATATATTCCTGTTGCTGGTATTGGGGGTGAGAATACTCTTTTTTCCGAATGTACGGGAGGGTTTGGCTTGCGCGCGTTTATGTTTTGGGGGATTTTGTCGGTGCATTAGTAGAGGACGTTAAGGAGCTGGGGCCACCAGCACGTCGTGGAGGACAGTACGCAGTGCTGAAGGCAAATTCTGAAGGGCGCCCCACCGAGTCTTATGTGGAGTGGTTGCAATGGAGTACCATAAAAATACTAATATAAAGCATCGGCTGTTGTGCATACCGGCG
>NW_901508.1:0-919 GCF_000209065.1 Trypanosoma cruzi | reverse complement strand
CTAAAGCACCGCACCATGACGGTGCACATCGCACAATAATTGTTTCACGCACGGAACGCGCGGCGCAACCCCGCCGGGTTATTGTCGCAACATTTCCGCGCTCGGACGGCGCCGGCTGCGACGGGAAAGGTGGGTGCGCGAATATTCCCGAGTGCACCACGCTCCCCCCAGAGAAACTCGCATGCGCTAAAGCACCGCACCATGACGGTGCACATCGCACAATAATTGTTTCACGCACGGAACGCGCGGCGCAACGCAGCCGGGTTATTCTCGCAACATTTCCGCGCTCGGACGGCGCCGACTGCGACGGGAAAGGTGGGTGCGCGAATATTCCCGAGTGCACCACGCTCCCCCCAGGGAAACTCGCATGCGCTAAAGCACCGCACCATGACGGTGCACATCGCACAATAATTGTTTCACGCACGGAACACGCGGCGCAACCCAGCCGGGTTATTGTCGCAACATTTCCGCGCTCGGACGGCGCCGGCTGCGACGGGAAAGGTGGGTGCGCGAATATTCCCGAGTGCACCACGCTCCCCCCAGAGAAACTCGCATGCGCTAAAGCACCGCACCATGACGGTGCACATCGCACAATAATTGTTTCACGCACGGAACGCGCGGCGCAACGCAGCCGGGTTATTGTCGCAACATTTCCGCGCTCGGACGGCGCCGACTGCGACGGGAAAGGTGGGTGCGCGAATATTCCCGAGTGCACCACGCTCCCCCCAGGGAAACTCGCATGCGCTAAAGCACCGCACCATGACGGTGCACATCGCACAATAATTGTTTCACGCACGGAACACGCGGCGCAACCCAGCCGGGTTATTGTCGCAACATTTCCGCGCTCGGACGGCGCCGGCTGCGACGGGAAAGGTGGGTGCGCGAATATTCCCGAGTGCACCACGCTCCCCCCAGAGAA
>NW_901507.1:0-919 GCF_000209065.1 Trypanosoma cruzi | reverse complement strand
CCAAACAACCCTGAACTATCCGCTGCTTGGAGGAATTTCGCGAGCTCTTGCCCACACGGGTGCTGCACTCGGCTGATCGTTGTCGAACGGCCGCTGCATCACACGTTGTGGTCCAAATTTTTGTTTCCGATTGTGAATGGTGGGAGTCAGAGGCACTCTCTGTCAATATCTGTTTGCGTGTTCACACACTGGACACCAAACAACCCTGAACTATCCGCTGCTTGGAGGAATTTCGCGAGGTGTTGCCCACACGGGTGCTGCACTCGGCTGATCGTTTTCGAGCGGCCGCTGCATCACACGTTGTGGTCTGAATTTTTGTTTCCAATTATGAATGGTGGGAGTCAGAGACACTCTCTTTCAATATCTGTTTGCGTGTTCACACACTGGACACCAAACAACCCTGAACTATCCGCTGCTTGGAGGAATTTCGCGAGCTCTTGCCCACACGGGTGCTGCACTCGGATGATCGTTTTCGAGCGGCCGCTGCATCACACGTTGTGGTCTGAATTTTTGTTTCCAATTATGAATGGTGGGAGTCAGAGACACTCTCTTTCAATATCTGTTTGCGTGTTCACACACTGGACACCAAACAACCCTGAACTATCCGCTGCTTGGAGGAATTTCGCGAGCTCTTGCCCACACGGGTGCTGCACTCGGATGATCGTTTTCGAGCGGCCGCTGCATCACACGTTGTGGTCTGAATTTTTGTTTCCAATTATGAATGGTGGGAGTCAGAGGCACTCTCTTTCAATATCTGTTTGCGTGTTCACACACTGGACACCAAACAACCCTGAACTATCCGCTGCTTGGAGGAATTTCGCGAGCTCTTGCCCACACGGGTGCTGCACTCGGCTGATCGTTTTCGAACGGCCGCTGCATCACACGTTGTGGTCCAAATTTTTGTTTCCGATTGTGAATG
>NW_901506.1:0-919 GCF_000209065.1 Trypanosoma cruzi | reverse complement strand
GTGAGGACCACAACGATGTGAGGGTCACCGAGTCGCAGCATGTTTGTTGTAGCGTTGTTGCATGGCACCTGCACACACACACACGCAGCGCCTGCATCCCTCCCTTTTGTGTTCGCCCTCTGCCGGAGTGGCCACACACACGGGCAGCAGCAAAATCACTTCACCCTCGACGATCCAAAATCAACACCGACATCCCTCGCGACGCAAAGATCTCAGTTGCCAGCACGGGCTTCCTGTCGCTCTGCCATCGACGCTGAAGCACGGCACAGTGCACGCACTTATTTTCCTCGTGTGCAGTCAGCCGTTTGCTTCACACATTCTTCGATTGCCTGACGTCCACAAAAGCACGCCACAAAAAGCCATTGTGATCGCACAAGCTCTTGCGATGAGCGTCTGTGTGTGCATGGATCCGCTGCTCACACGTGCTGGCAGGCAGCCTGCAGCCGGTGCCCTCGTGCCAGTTCATCGGCTCCAGCATGGGGAAGAGAAAATGGCCAATTCCTCGTGTAATTATTCCCACCAGCAGCACCAACACGCTGGTCGCCAGCCGTCATTCCTCAGCACATCCAGGAATGCTGAAAAGTGACGTGGAGCTTTCAGCCAGCAATGCCACAATCCCCGCACACATGTCGGCTCCACCAAAGAAGACACACAAATCACAAACAACACCCTCCACATGTCATCCGAACATCATTCCAATACACCGCGACACGCCAAACTGAAGTATTCGTCACTCCAATGCACCACCCCACACAATCACATAGTCCATGCACCACGCACGGCAGCAGCTCACACGCGTTCAAACAAATGTTCTTCGGATCAGTGTTATCCACGTGCTGCAGTGGGAAGTAAACAAAAGAGACGAGCTGCCAAACCAGAGTGCCACGACTGGCCGCAAGAAACGGAACGCAGCCACCCA
>NW_901505.1:0-919 GCF_000209065.1 Trypanosoma cruzi | reverse complement strand
TCTCTGTCACTATCTGTTTGCGTGTTCACACACTGGACACCAAACAACCCTGAATTATCCGCTGCTTGGAGGAATTTCGCGAGCTCTTGCCCACACGGGTGCTGCACTCGGCTGATCGTTTTCGAGCGGCTGCTGCATCACATGTTGTGGTCTAAATTTTTGTTTCCAATTATGAATGATGGGGGTCAGAGGCACTCTCTGTCACTATCTGTTTGCGTGTTCACACACTGGACACCAAACAACCCTGAATTATCCGCTGCTTGGAGGAATTTCGCGAGCTCTTGCCCACACGGGTGCTGCACTCGGCTGATCGTTTTCGAGCGGCTGCTGCATCACACGTTGTGGTCTAAATTTTTGTTTCCAATTATGAATGATGGGGGTCAGAGGTACTCTCTGTCAATATCTGTTTGCGTGTTCACACACTGGACACCAAACAACCCTGAATTATCCGCTGCTTGGAGGAATTTCGCGAGCTCTTGCCCACACGGGTGCTGCACTCGGCTGATCGTTTTCGAGCGGCTGCTGCATCACACGTTGTGGTCTAAATTTTTGTTTCCAATTATGAATGATGGGGGTCAGAGGTACTCTCTGTCAATATCTGTTTGCGTGTTCACACACTGGACACCAAACAACCCTGAATTATCCGCTGCTTGGAGGAATTTCGCGAGCTCTTGCCCACACGGGTGCTGCACTCGGCTGATCGTTTTCGAGCGGCTGCTGCATCACACGTTGTGGTCTAAATTTTTGTTTCCAATTATGAATGGTGGGGGTCAGAGGCACTCTCTGTCAATATCTGTTTGCGTGTTCACACACTGGACACCAAACAACCCTGAATTATCCGCTGCTTGGAGGAATTTCGCGAGCTCTTGCCCACACGGGTGCTGCACTCGGCTGATCGTTTTCCCGCGGCTGCTACATC
>NW_901504.1:0-919 GCF_000209065.1 Trypanosoma cruzi | reverse complement strand
CCTGAACTATCCGCTGCTGGAGGAGTTTCGCGAGATCTTGCCCACATGGGTGCTGCAGTCGGCGGATCGTTTTCGAGTGGCTGCTGCACCACACGTTGTGGTCTAAATTTTTGTTTCGAATTATGAATGGTGGTGGTCAGAGGCACTCTCTTTCAATGTCTGTTTGCGTGTTCACACACTGAACGCCAAACAACCCTGAACTATCCGCTGCTTGGAGGAGTTTCGCGAGATCTTGCCCACAGGGGTGCTGCACTCGCCGGATCGTTTTCGAGCGGCTGCGTGTGTGTGTGTGTGATGATATGAGTAATTTGCGTGTGTGCTATCTGCCTCTCTCTGCCGTTGCTTTCTTCAGACTCTCTTGTGGCGCACAGCTGCTCCGCAAGTATAGGCGCTGCCAAACACACAAGCACATGCACACACACATGCCGTGTTTAAAACGCTGAGAATGCACGCACGCACAGGATTGTGGCTGCGGAGGCCCTCGCGAGGGGGGAAAAGCCTGCATTTTGTTTTTTTTTGACATGTTGCTCGGTGTGTGCTGACGCGTGACGAATAACAACACGCCCCAATAAGCGGAAAAGAAGTAAAACAAAATGGCGCTGAGCGGCACACCGGTAAGCCAAAAATACGCAATCACCAATAAAAAAGCCGGCGATCACCCAGCAGGCACATCAAGCCTCCTAAAAACCAACCTGGAACAGACAAAAAAAAAGAGACAATCATAGAAAACAAAGATCCCCGCCCCCAAACAGGAAAAACATTAAAGAAAACGCGATTCTTTTTTTTGTCCTTACTGCCGGGGTTGGCCGCTGCAAGAAATAAAAAATGGTAGGGCGGTGGCCCCGGACGTTGGATACAACACGACGTGTCGAATTATCCAAGTTTGCAGCGGCTGCCCCGGACGTTGATACAGGACGAC
>NW_901503.1:0-919 GCF_000209065.1 Trypanosoma cruzi | reverse complement strand
CTGGCATGGTCTTCAAGGGCAAGGATCCAAACGCGACCTTCACGTCTGTGGCTGACTTTGAGACCACGGTGCCGCGCGTGATTTTGGGTGGCACTGCGAAGAACCTCGTTGTTCCCGGGTGGCGGCTGGGATGGCTGCTCTACGTGGATCCACACGGCAACGGCCCCAGCTTCCTGGATGGTCTGAAGCGCGTGGGGATGTTGGTCTGTGGGCCATGCACGGTTGTCCAGGCAGCCCTTGGCGAGGCCCTCCTCAACACTCCGCAGGAGCACCTTGATCAGATCGTTGCCAAAATCGAGGAAAGCGCCATGTACCTGTACAATCACATTGGTGAGTGTATCGGCCTGGCTCCGACGATGCCGCGGGGAGCAATGTACTTGATGTCGAGGATTGATTTGGAGAAGTACAGAGACATCAAGACCGACGTGGAGTTCTTCGAGAAGCTGCTCGAGGAGGAAAACGTGCAGGTGCTGCCTGGAACCATCTTCCATGCACCAGGCTTCACGCGGTTAACGACGACGCGGCCCGTTGAGGTATACCGTGAGGCTGTTGAGCGCATCAAGGCGTTCTGCCAGCGTCACGCGGCCGTTTAGCCGCAGAGGGTTCATTCCGCGACCGGCGTCAGGCAACACGACGCATCCAAGGCGTAATTAGTGTTTTCCATCATCCATTTATTTAATGAAATCATTTACCTGGTTAATTTTATCTGCGGTAGGGCGGGGGTATGCGTATGTGTGGACGGGAGTACTGTTTAACACTGCGGCTTTTGTGTTCTTTTTTTGTTTTGTTTTGTTTTTGTGTGGGGAATGGGCTTTACTGGTCCGTTGAGCAATCATGGTAAGAAAAGAAAAAAAAAAACGTCGAATCTCTTTTAGTTTAACATCTTTTTTTTTTTTTTTTGGTTTTATTTTATTTCTTA
>NW_901502.1:0-919 GCF_000209065.1 Trypanosoma cruzi | reverse complement strand
TTTGTGTCCAGTGCATGAACACGCAAACAGATATTGACAGAGTGTGTCTCTGACTCCCACCATTCATAATTGGAAACAAAAATTTAGACCACAACGTGTGATGCAGCAGCCGCTCGAAAACGATCAGCCGAGTGCAGCACCCGTGTGGGCAAGAGCTCGCGAAATTCCTCCAAGCAGCGGATAGTTCAGGGTTGTTTGGTGTCCAGTGCACGAACACGCAAACAGATAGTGACAGAGTGTGTCTCTGACTCCCACCATTCATAATTGGAAACAAAAATTTGGACCACAACGTGTGATGCAGCAGCCGCTCGAAAACGATCAGCCGAGTGCAGCACCCGTGTGGGCAAGAGCTCGCGAAATTCCTCCAAGCAGCGGATAGTTCAGGGTTGTTTGGTGTCCAGTGCACGAACACGCAAACAGATAGTGACAGAGTGTGTCTCTGACTCCCACCATTCATAATTGGAAACAAAAATTTGGACCACAACGTGTGATGCAGCAGCCGCTCGAAAACGATCAGCCGAGTGCAGCACCCGTGTGGGCAAGAGCTCGCGAAATTCCTCCAAGCAGCGGATAATTCAGGGTTGTTTGGTGTCCAGTGCACGAACACGCAAACAGATATTGACAGAGTGTGTCTCTGACTCCCACCATTCATAATTGGAAACAAAAATTTAGACCACAACGTGTGATGCAGCAGCCGCTCGAAAACGATCAGCCGAGTGCAGCACCCTCGTGGGCAAGAGCTCGCGAAATTCCTCCAAGCAGCGGATAATTCAGGGTTGTTTGGTGTCCAGTGCATGAACACGCAAACAGATATTGACAGAGTGTGTCTCTGACTCCCACCATTCATAATTGGAAACAAAAATTTAGACCACAACGTGTGATGCAGCAGCCGCTCGAAAACGATCAGCCGAGTGCAGCA
>NW_901501.1:0-919 GCF_000209065.1 Trypanosoma cruzi | reverse complement strand
CGCGGGCGTGCTTGTGCGAACCGATACCCGCCGGGCTCTCGCGTCACTGTGGTGGACTCGGTGCTGATCGCAGAGAATCGTGTTGCGTACCGCGGCGCCTACGGCCTTGGCGACCTCTCCGCGTGCCTCGTGGTGCACAGCGTGAATCTGACTGGGAGCGTGTTGACCATTGCGCGCACGCACGTGGCGGCGGTGTTCCGCGACGCTGTTGGCGTGTTGGTGGTTGGCGGCGTGGCGCTGTCGTCGCGCGGTGCGCTGTACGTGGACGGGCTGTTGGTGCAGACGGCGCTGGGGCTGTGCGTGTCGGTGGAGGGCGGCGTTGCGGCCAGTGGCGGCTCCGTGGTGGCGTTTGTTGACAGCGTCTTCCTGCTGTGCAAGCACGCGGTGTCTGTGCGTGGGGCTGTGAGCGTGTCGGGCTCTATTGTGGCATTTTTGCGGAGCGACTTTTTGTCGGCGGAGGACTACGCGGTGGCGTTTTATTCGACGGTGAGCCTGGCTGGCGGGTCGATGCTGCTGGCGAAGGACAACGTGCACGACAGCGTCTCGAGGGAGATGCTCTACGCCGCTGGCGCCGTGACCGCTGCTGGGAGCACGCTGAGCTTTGTGCGCAACCGAGCGCTGCTGCCACGGATGCTGTCGGTGAGCCTGTCGCTCTCGGCTGGGGTGCATGTGAGGGTGGCGTGCAACGACGCTGGTGGCCGTGTCCTGTCGACGGCGGAGGAGTACGCAGCGGCTGGTTTTGGCGACGCTGGGAGCATCGACGTTTTTGGGTGCGACGCCTGCGACAGGGACACGCACTGCTACGCGCCCGGGACGACGTCGGCCAGCATGAGGGACGGTGTGTGCGTGTGCGCGTGCGGCAGCGGCGGGTACGGCGAGGCGTGCGTGCCTGTGGGAGCTCCCGCACTGCCGCCCGCTG
>NW_901500.1:0-919 GCF_000209065.1 Trypanosoma cruzi | reverse complement strand
GAAGATGAGAAAAAGAAAAAGGAAAAAGAGGGGGATACGAAAGACGGCGAAGATGAAGGAAAAGGGGAGGAAGAACGAGAGAAAATCGAAAAACGACTACACCACCCACCATCTTCGGGAAAAACATCAACACCGACAATAAATGGAAACTCAGCAGGAACTCCAAACGAAACAAGAGCGAAAGAAATGCAAAGCTCGGATAAGGACTCCACCCAGGAACAAGTGCTCAAATCACCGGCAGCACCAGCAGCAACGCCACAAGTAAAAAATGAAAACCCCAGCTCTGCAGACGCCGTTTCAGTGCAACAGGTACAGAAAGCTCAAACCGGCCTGGAGTCAGGGAGTGAGTCAAGAAAAGAAGAAAGTGTTCTCACCACAAACAAACAACAGGATGGAACATCTGACAGCCATGACGAATCAACTCCAACATCACGCTCATCAGCAAAAAGTGTTGCCGCCAGTAATGGCCCTGACAAGGCTACTGAAGAGGAGATTTCCAATAAAACTACAGCAGGTGTTGATGCAGTACCAGAAGCAACACAACATTATGGAAGTAAAGATGCCAATAAAAAAGAAACACCAATGAAAACCACAGCTGTTGCAAATTATACGGCTTCAACTGGCGACAGTGACGGCGGCACCGCGGCCTCCCACACCACCTCCCCTCTTTTGCTTCTTGTTGTTGCGTGTGCGGCCGGCGGTGGTGGCCGCGTGAAAATGAGTGTGAGAGAGCCATGCACCGCCCGCACACACACTCGTCCTTCTCTCTCTCCTGGGGTGTGTCCCCTTGGATGGACTCTCGCCCTCACCTCACCCCACGAAGCACACACAATAATGTGCCCCATTGTATATATGCATGCACACCATGCCAGGCCCGTTGGTGCTCTCTTTTGCACGACACGCACGCTGCCGTCCTGCC
>NW_901499.1:0-919 GCF_000209065.1 Trypanosoma cruzi | reverse complement strand
CCTGACCACCACCATTCATAATTTCGAAACAAAAACATAGACCACAGCGTGTGGTGCAGCAGCCGCTCGAAAACGATTATCCGACTGCAGCACCCTTGTGGGCAAGATCTCGCGACATTCCTCCAAGCAGCGGATAGTTCAGGGTTGTTTGGCGTCCAGTGTGTGAACACGCAAACAGACATTGAAAGAGAGTGCCTCTGACCACCACCATTCATAATTCGAAACAAAAATTTAGACCACAGCGTGTGGTGCAGCAGCCGCTCGAAAACGATCCGCCGAGTGCAGCACCCTTGTGGGCAAGATCTCGCGACATTCCTCCAAGCAGCGGATAGTTCAGGGTTGTTTGGCGTCCAGTGTGTGAACACGCAAACAGACATTGAAAGAGAGTGCCTCTGACCACCACCATTCATAATTCGAAACAAAAATTTAGACCACAGCGTGTGGTGCAGCAGCCACTCGAAAACGATTATCCGACTGCAGCACCCTTGTGGGCAAGATCTCGCGACATTCCTCCAAGCAGCGGATAGTTCAGGGTTGTTTGGCGTCCAGTGTGTGAACACGCAAACAGACATTGAAAGAGAGTGCCTCTGACCACCACCATTCATAATTCGAAACAAAAATTTAGACCACAGCGTGTGGTGCAGCAGCCGCTCGAAAACGATCCGCCGAGTGCAGCACCCTTGTGGGCAAGATCTCGCGACATTCCTCCAAGCAGCGGATAGTTCAGGGTTGTTTGGCGTCCAGTGTGTGAACACGCAAACAGACATTGAAAGAGAGTGCCTCTGACCACCACCATTCATAATTCGAAACAAAAATTTAGACCACAGCGTGTGGTGCAGCAGCCGCTCGAAAACGATCCGCCGAGTGCAGCACCCTTGTGGGCAAGATCTCGCGACATTCCCTCCAGCAGCGGATAGTT
>NW_901498.1:0-919 GCF_000209065.1 Trypanosoma cruzi | reverse complement strand
AGCCGCAGCGTGGTTACTACGATTCGTCGTGTTGTATCCAACGTCCGGGGCAGCCGCTGCAACTTGGATAATTCGACACGTCGTCCTGTATCTAACGTCCGGGGCCACCGCCCTACCATTTTTTATTTCTTGCAGCGGCCAACCCCGGCAGTAAGGAAAAAAAAAAGAATCGCGTTTTCTTTAATGTTTTTCCTGTTTGGGGGCGGGGATCTTTGTTTTCTATGATTGTCTCTTTTTTTTTGTCTGTTCCAGGTTGGTTTTTAGGAGGCTTGATGTGCCTGCTGGGTGATCGCCGGCTTTTTTATTGGTGATTGCGTATTTTTGGCTTACCGGTGTGCCGCTCAGCGCCATTTTGTTTTACTTCTTTTCTGCTTATTGGGGCGTGTTGTTATTCGTCACGCGTCAGCACACACCGAGCAACATGTCAAAAAAAAACAAAATGCAGGCTTTTCCCCCCTCGCGAGGGCCTCCGCAGCCACAATCCTGTGCGTGCGTGCATTCTCAGCGTTTTAAACACGGCATGTGTGTGTGCATGTGCTTGTGTGTTTGGCAGCGCCTATACTTGCGGAGCAGCTGTGCGCCACAAGAGAGTCTGAAGAAAGCAACGGCAGAGAGAGGCAGATAGCACACACGCAAATTACTCATATCATCACACACACACACACACACGCAGCCGCGGAATGGGTGCACTCAACCACAAAATCAAAAAGGAAAACAAAACAAAAAGCCGAAGCGTGGGACGACCAGCGCACACACACTCTCATTACTCCCGTAAAGCAAAACACACACACAGAGGGAGAGAGAGAGAGGTCGCCCACTCAATGCAATAAAAACAAAACAGAAACAGTTACGGTGCTCCGTCCATGCAGCCAGGCAGGACGGAAGCGGTGCGCTGCTTCTAGCCCTAGAGAAGCTGATG
>NW_901497.1:0-919 GCF_000209065.1 Trypanosoma cruzi | reverse complement strand
TCTTCTTGGCGGCAGGCTTCTTAGCCGCTGCCTTCTTCGGCGAGGCCTTCTTGGGCGGAACGGCAGCGTCAGACATGTTTTGCGTTCTTAAATTCCTTTCGTGCACTCTCAGCAGGATCTTCACCAAACACAAAGACAACACACAGGGAAGGGGCAGGAGGAGCAGTGAGCGGGCAGCACGCGGCACGAGAAATCGCACCAAAACAACACGGTGAGAAGAATGGGCACAAAGGGCAGACCACCACAAACACGCCCTTCAGGTTCTCTATAGTGCTTTTCCACAACACCGTCGCGAATGCACACACGGAAGAAGGGTTGCTGCAGCCCCCCAGCACTGGGGATGAGAAACAAAAACAAACAAAAATAAAAACAAAACAAAAGTTCTAGTAATGGAAAAACGGGCATGCCATCGTCTCCACCGGTGACGAGTTCATATCGTTATCTACCAGGTGCGCCAGCGACATGGATCGCGACAACGCACGGTTGAACCAAAATAAATCCCTACTTCTTCTTCGGCGCCTTCTTCACGGCTTTCTTGGGTGCCTTCTTTGCCGCATGCTTCTTGGCACTCTTATTAACAGCTTTCTTGGCTGCTGCAGGCTTCTTCTTGGGGGCGGCCCTCTTCTTCGCAGCAGGCTTCTTCACGGCTGGTTTCTTAGCAGTCTTCTTGGCGACAGGCTTCTTAGCCGCTGCCTTCTTCGGCGAGGCCTTCTTGGGCGGAACGGCAGCGTCAGACATGTTTTGCGTTCTTAAATTCCTTTCGTGCACTCTCAGCAGGATCTTCACCAAACACAAAGACAACACACAGGGAAGGGGCAGGAGGAGCAGTGAGCGGGCAGCACGCGGCACGAGAAATCGCACCAAAACAACACGGTGAGAAGAATGGGCACAAAGGGCAGACCACCACAAACACGCCCTT
>NW_901496.1:0-919 GCF_000209065.1 Trypanosoma cruzi | reverse complement strand
CCCGTATCTAACGTCGGGGCAGCCGCTGCACTTGGATAATTCGACACGTCGTGCTGTATCTAGCGTCCGGGGCCACCGCCCTACCATTTTTTTATTTCTTGCGGCGGCCAACCCCGGCAGTAAGGACAAAAAAAAGAATCGCGTTTTCTTTAATGTTTTTCCTGTTTGGGGGCGGGGATCTTTGTTTTCTATGATTGCCTCTTTTTTTTTGTCTGTTCCAGGTTGGTTTTGAGGACGCTTGATGTGCCTGCTGGGTGATCGCCGGCTTTTTTATTGGTGATTGCGTATTTTTGGCTTACCGGTGTGCCGCTCAGCGCCATTTTGTTTTACTTCTTTTCTGCTTATTGGGGCGTGTTGTTATTCGTCACGCGTCAGCACACACCGAGCAACATGTCAAAAAAAAAAAATGCAGGTTTTTTCCCCCTCGCGAGGGCCTCGGCAGCCACAATCCTGTGCGTGCGTGCATTCTCAGCGTTTTAAGCACGGCATGTGTGTGCATGTGTGTGTGTGTTTGTCAGCGCCTATACTTGCAGAGCAGCTGTGCGCCACAAGAGAGTCTGAAGAAAGCAACGGCAGAGAGAGGCAGATAAGCACACACGCAAATTACTCATATCATCACACACACACACACGCAGCCGCGGAATGGGTGCACTCAACCACAAAATCAAAAAGAAAAACAAAACAAAAAGCCGAAGCGTGGGACTACCAGCGCACACACACTCTCATTGCTCCCGTAAAGCAAAACACACACACAGGGAGAGAGAGAGAGGTCGCCCACTCAATGCAATGAAAACAAAACAGAAACAGTTACGGTGCTCCGCCCATGCAGCCAGGCAGGACGGCAGCGGTGCGTGTCGTGCAAAAGAGAGCACCAACGGGCCTGCATGGGTGTGCATGCATATATACAATGGGCACATTA
>NW_901495.1:0-919 GCF_000209065.1 Trypanosoma cruzi | reverse complement strand
CTTGTCTGTATAATTTTTACCAGGGATATGCTGTATACACTCTTTCCCTTTTGCGTTGGTTGCTAATGTGGCAGCACAACGCGTGTTTTGATGGTTTTGGGATAACAATTTGTTCGACTTTTTCTGGAGAATACTTTGGGTGCGTGTGCAAGGGATCTGTGTGGGTTTTGATTTTTTATTTTTATTTATTTGCTTTGGCATTGTGTAATGATACTTCGCTTCTCCCGTTATGTGTGTTTTGGATTGTGTGGTAAATGAATTGTGTGAAATAGCAAAACATTGCTGCGTGGCGTGTTGCTGTCCTGTGGTGTGCTTGCTGTTGCGGTGGCATAGTGTGGTGCTCATTGTATTACTCCTGTTGCGTCTGTTTCTGAAGTGTTGCTAGGGCACCGGGAGTGGATGCCTGTGGACGCACACCGTGCATTATGCGTGGCATCGGTGGGAGGGGAGACTGACATAGTTGGCGGGATTCGGTAAGGCGCATTTTTGCCCACGGACCCTGCAGCTGCACCAGCCTGAGTGGCGCTTTGCATATGGACGTGTGGATTGGTTTCATTTTGCGAGGCTTTTTTTACTGCTTGTCATTTTCCGCTCGGATACCGTGCCCGTGGCAGCTGCATTGGCATCAAAAGAGCCGTGTGCGTGTGTGTGTGGAGAGTCCTTGATTGAGTACCTGCCTTACTTCTCTGTTATGTCAACTGATTGTTCCGTGTGCCGGCCAAACGATCGACACGACGTGCTGCCGACGGCGGGGTCCACGTGACATGATTTTGCGTCGCGTGCTTCAGCGCGGGTGTGTGATTTCCGCAACATTCGTTGGGCGGTTGCCTGTTGGGTTGTTGAGGGTGGCGTGGCGACGGGTGCGGATGGACCCGATTATGTGCCGTGGCTGTTCGTGTGGGGATGCCGCGGGAAGGAG
>NW_901494.1:0-919 GCF_000209065.1 Trypanosoma cruzi | reverse complement strand
GTCTGTGTCAACGTCCATCTGCGACGGCTTCACATCGGCCTGGTTGTCGATCACATCGCCATGCACATGCGCCAGGGCAGGGAGGGAGGAGGCGTCGGGGTCGCGGTCAGACTGGGGCGACAGTGTTTCTTGCTCACGGGTTCGTCAAAGTCTGTGATGTTACGTCAATCATCATATCCAGATCCGTCTCCAGGAATCCCAAAGCTGCAGCCATGTGCATGTGCATGTATATATATATATATATATATATATATATACACACACACCGAGGCGGGGGGTCGTGGACATCTCTTGCTCTCCAGTTTCGTGCACCGCGTCTGTTGGTTTAGCGACGAGCGCACTACAAAAAAGAGCTTTCGCGGGAAGGGGGCACTCTGCGCAAAATGTGTAATGCATGGTTTGTTGCTGACTCGTCAGGGCCCCGATGGAGCTAGAGCGCACACAGGATATGCATAACGGGATAGTCACGCGGCGGAGCATCAGGCGCACAGGGCGCCGAGCGTCACACCGCGCGCGCCCTTGCTCTCCGACCCCCGTGCACACACACGCAGCGGAACGCGTCCAACGCACGCCCCCAGAAGGGACAGCGAGGCCGCGACAGCCACGCGCATGCCGTCTCGAGGCCGTACGCCCACTGAGAGAGCGCCCCCGAGGTGACAGGATCGCGTAATGAAGGCAGAGGGGAGAGGGTGAAAGAGAGGGAGGCTCGGTGCGACGATCAGACGGGGCGTGAAATAACGCTGTTTTCATTGCTGTGTCAACGTCCATCTGCGACGGCTTCACATCGGCCTGGTTGTCGATCACATCGCCATGCACATGCGCCAGGGCAGGGAGGGAGGAGGCGTCGGGGTCGCGGTCAGACTGGGGCGACAGTGTTTCTTGCTCACGGGTTCGTCAAAGTCTGTGATGTTACGTCAAT
>NW_901493.1:0-919 GCF_000209065.1 Trypanosoma cruzi | reverse complement strand
AACAGTTACGGTGCTCCGCCCATGCAGCCAGGCAGGACGGCAGCGGTGCGTGTCGTGCAAAAGAGAGCACCAACGGGCCTGCATGGGTGTGCATGCAATATATACAATGGGCACATTATGTGTGTGCTTCGTGGGATGAGGTGAGGGCGAGAGTCCATGCAAGGGGACACACACAGAGAGTGGGTGAAAGACGAGTGTGTGTGCGGGCGGTGCATGGCGCTCTCTCACTCACTCTCACGCGGCCACCACCGCAGCCGCAGCCGCACACACCACGAAACTGATGGAATCAGTGCGATTGCAGAACTCGCACACCGTCCTGCAAACCAGAAGTTTAAAAAGCAATAAGAAGCAAGAATTCCAAAAAAAAAAGGAAAAAAACTTAGGCTTCTTCGGGGCTCGAACCCGCACCCCGGATGAAATTGTGAGCTTGTTTTGCCACTGAGCTAAAAAAAATGTGGTCGCGCGACCCATTTTCACGTAAGGTGTTAATTTCGATCTTCGAACAATCGAGCACATTTGCGTTGTCCCCTGGAAAACGAAAGCGACATGTTTAGGGTGCGCCGCCGCAGCGTGGATACCTCGATTCGTCGTCATGTATCTCTCGTACGGGGCCGTCGCCGCAACTTGGATAATTCGACACGTCGTCATGTATCTCTCGTCCGGGGCAGCCGCTGCAACTTGGATAATTCGACACGTCGTCATGTATCTCTCGTCCGGGGCCACCGCCCTACTCTTTTTTATTCCCTGCGGCGGCCAACCCCGGCAGTAAGGACAAAAAATAGGATCGCGTTTTTTTTTAATGCTTTTCCTGTTTGGGGGGGCGGATCTTTGTTTTCTATGATTGCCCCCTTTTTTTTGTCTATTCCAGGTTGGTTTTAGGAGGCTTGATGTGCCTGCTGGGTGATCGCCGGGCTTTTTT
>NW_901492.1:0-919 GCF_000209065.1 Trypanosoma cruzi | reverse complement strand
CAGTTGTTTTTGCATAGTGATCAGCCTCTCTCTGAGGGTGAAATAATCCCGTTCAGCGGTGTCTGCCAGTCGGGGGGAGGCTGCATTATCCACGCCGGAGGCGGTGGTGGCTTCACGCACTGACTGACAGACTGCTTTGATGTGCAACCGACGACGACCAGCGGCAACATCATCACGCAGAGCATCATTTTCAGCTTTAGCATCAGCTAACTCCTTCGTGTATTTTGCATCGAGCGCAGCAACATCACGCTGACGCATCTGCATGTCAGTAATTGCCGCGTTCGCCAGCTTCAGTTCTCTGGCATTTTTGTCGCGCTGGGCTTTGTAGGTAATGGCGTTATCACGGTAATGATTAACAGCCCATGACAGGCAGACGATGATGCAGATAACCAGAGCGGAGATAATCGCGGTGACTCTGCTCATACATCAATCTCTCTGACCGTTCCGCCCGCTTCTTTGAATTTTGCAATCAGGCTGTCAGCCTTATGCTCGAACTGACCATAACCAGCGCCCGGCAGTGAAGCCCAGATATTGCTGCAACGGTCGATTGCCTGACGGATATCACCACGATCAATCATAGGTAAAGCGCCACGCTCCTTAATCTGCTGCAATGCCACAGCGTCCTGACTTTTCGGAGAGAAGTCTTTCAGGCCAAGCTGCTTGCGGTAGGCATCCCACCAACGGGAAAGAAGCTGGTAGCGTCCGGCGCCTGTTGATTTGAGTTTTGGGTTTAGCGTGACAAGTTTGCGAGGGTGATCGGAGTAATCAGTAAATAGCTCTCCGCCTACAATGACGTCATAACCATGATTTCTGGTTTTCTGACGTCCGTTATCAGTTCCCTCCGACCACGCCAGCATATCGAGAAACGCCTTACGTTGATTATTGATTTCTACCATCTTCTACTCCGGCTTTTTTAGCA
>NW_901491.1:0-919 GCF_000209065.1 Trypanosoma cruzi | reverse complement strand
GGTAGAAAAGGAAAACTTAAGGGGGTGAAGAAGGGAATTCATGCAGAAGAAGCAACTGCCGCCGAAATTTTTTGACCCGGTGAGCTTTGGAGGAGGGAAGGGTGCGAAGCACGACGATGAAGAGGAGGTTGAAGATGACTTTGACTTGGTTGCCGTCATGAAGGAGATGACGGTGCATGAGCGCCGCAAGGTGTATGCGCTGAAGGGCATACTGGATGAATACAAGAAGGCCCGCACGAAGTTTCGCGAGGAGCTTGCCATCCTTCAAATGGACCATCTGCGTGCCGCCCAGCGGCTCCACGACGTGCGCGCCGCGATTGTGCGCGGGTTACGCGATGTGACCGAGGAGGAGATCGCCGCGGTGACGACGACGCTGGCCTCCGGTGTGCAGGAGATCCCGTCCGACGACGAAGACGGCGAGGAAGGGAAGAGCAAACCTCAGCCGCGGGGGGCAACGGCGGGTACTGACGAGAAGGCGGCCAAGTCCGTGCGGGTGGTTACGCCGCAAGAAGAAAAGAGCCGTCTTGAGGTTGCCGCGACCGCCGCAGATGGAGGCATTCCGGACTTTTGGCTGACCGCAATGTGCAACGCGGAGGTGGTGGAGTCTATGATCACGGAACGTGACCGCCACGCCCTTAGTTTTTTGCAGGACATTGTAATGGAGTACGTGGAGGATGATCCGCAGAAGGGCGTTCGTTTGAACTTCCATTTTGCCCCGAATGAATATTTTACAAACACGGTGCTCAGCAAGACGTACCGCATGTCTTTTAATGAGGATAGCGGGGAGTTTGAGATTGACTCCATGAAAGCCACTCCCGTTGAGTGGAAGTCACCGGAAAAGAATCTCACTGTCATTTTGAAGAAGAAGAAGCAACGTCACAAGAAGAGTAAGAGCATCCGCGTGGTGACACAGGAGGAG
>NW_901490.1:0-919 GCF_000209065.1 Trypanosoma cruzi | reverse complement strand
ACGGACTCCACCTCACTAATGGGAAGAGGCCGCACTGGTCCGCTTCCGCAGCGGGGTTTCGCACAAATACGGATGGCTGCTGCGGCCACTGCAACTCGCCATCCCGAGCACATGCCGTCGCTGCGTCCCGGATGCCCCACCGCAGGCACGCAAAGAACTTCGCACGGAAACTTCTTAGCCTCCCGGTGGACCCTACCCCGCCACGAACCAACGCCCCAGCATACCGCCCGGTGTGCGGCAAGCACTGCAGCTGCCGCGTGAGTGTCGTGATGCACGGGTTCAACTCCCGTGGCGTTGCGCGCTCCCTGGCGCTGTGGAAAGTCAATTTTCCCAGTGAACCGGAATAGCCACCCACCAGTTTATCGAGGACGAGAGCGAGCGATGGCACACCGATCGCACCTCCGCCACAGACAGCACAGTCCAGGCCGAGGCCACTCCCATGCAGTCTCTGCACGGCGTCGTACGACCAACGTGACGGGCTCATTCTTTATCTCCGGCACTTTTAGAATTAATGCTGCCTCCTGAAAAGTAGGAAGCGTCTCCTGGAAAACGACGATTGGACTGCATCCCCCTGTTCGAATGCGCTTACAGTGAATTGAAGGGTCAAACGAAGGCGAGGCTAATGCCCCATTTACGCGCACACGAACGCTCTGTTCCAGAGCCACAGCCGGCACAAGGACCCCGACTGTAAGGAAGTCACGACGCCAAAAATAGAGATTGGACACCCGTGCGCGCCGGAAGGGTTGAGCCACAAGAGGAAGAATAGCAAACCCACACAGAGACTCCGTCCCCGAAGGAGTCTTTGGCCTCCGCGAGGAAGGAGAATGCCAGCAAGGAAGAGTGTACTGTTTGCCTAACGTGGCACGCAACCGTCCAATCATTAACGTCACACTGTTGCCGAGTCCATGACGGCAGAGGG
>NW_901489.1:0-919 GCF_000209065.1 Trypanosoma cruzi | reverse complement strand
GAAATTTAGACCACAACGTGCGGTGCAGCGGCCGCTCGAAAACGATCCGCCGAGTGCAGCACCCATGTGGGCAAGATCTCGCGACATTCCTCCAAGCAGCGGATAGTTCCGGGTTGTTTGGCGTCCAGTGTGTGAACACGCAAACAGACATTGAAAGAGAGTGTCTCTGACCACCACCATTCATAATTAGAAACAGAAATTTAGACCACAACGTGCGGTGCAGCGGCCGCTCGAAAACGATCCGGCGAGTGCAGCACCCTTGTGGGCAAGATCTCGCGAAATTCCTCCAAGCAGCGGATAGTTCCGGGTTGTTTGGCGTCCAGTGTGTGAACACGCAAACAGACATTGAAAGAGAGTGCCTCTGACCACCACCATTCATAATTCGAAACAAAAATTTAGACCACAACGTGCGGTGCAGCGGCCGCTCGAAAACGATCCGGCGAGTGCAGCACCCTTGTGGGCAAGATCTCGCGAAATTCCTCCAATCAGCGGATAGTTCCGGGTTGTTTGGCGTCCAGTGTGTGAACACGCAAACAGACATTGAAAGAGAGTGTCTCTGACCACCACCATTCATAATTAGAAACAAAAATTTAGACCACAACGTGCGGTGCAGCGGCCGCTCGAAAACGATCCGCCGAGTGCAGCACCCATGTGGGCAAGATCTCGCGACATTCCTCCAAGCAGCGGATAGTTCCGGGTTGTTTGGCGTCCAGTGTGTGAACACGCAAACAGACATTGAAAGAGAGTGTCTCTGACCACCACCATTCATAATTCGAAAAAAAAATTTAGACCACAACGTGCGGTGCAGCAGCCGCTCGAAAACGATTATCCGAGTGCAGCACCCATGTGGGCAAGATCTCGCGAAACTCCTCCAAGCAGCGGATAGTTCAGGGTTGTTTGGCGTCCCAGTGTGTGAACA
>NW_901488.1:0-919 GCF_000209065.1 Trypanosoma cruzi | reverse complement strand
CGCTTGTGCTTTTCACATTAACTGGTGGGTCATATGGATCATCCAAAGCTTCAACAAGAGACTCTCTTTCTGTGATGTATCGAAATGTAACAGTCTCACATCTTTCCCTTTGTATGCGCTCACGTTCAGCTAATATCTCCTCCGCAACCGCCTTAATATGCGTAGGGACAAAGTCTTCAGTCAATATGTCCTTTGATACTGACGTGTTGACATAAACAAGAAGTGATGCCCGTTCATTGGACCCCTTGTTAAGGCTTTCCGTGTCGCTGCTACACGAAGCTGAAGTCATGACAGCTTCCTCTGATACACGAAACACATACATATCGTTAAAACAGACCCATTGATCCCCAAAACGAACATATGCAAAGTAATGCCCATTTTCCGCAATACCCTGGTGTACTACAATAGAACGTAATTCATAAAAAGGACTCAAACCAGTTCCACCATTTTTTTCCAATTCCATTGGAAGAACATACGGCTCAAGATTGAGAGACGTTGGAAATGTCCACTTACCAGGCAGTGTTCTCACCGTAAAGGTTTCCATAGAAAACTCTGCGCGATTGGGGTGAATTAGCAAAACCGGTGGCAGGCGCACAAAACGCTGACTCCGCTCAACTGTGTGACTTGTGCAGGGCCCCCCTTTATTTATCTCTAGTGAGACCCCCTCGATACGTTCGGGCTTGGCCCAGAGTTCAAAGGATTCATAGATTGTGTCCATGTTTTTCACCAGCAGTTCCACGTCATAAAACCCCTCGTTTCTGTACGAAATGTAATCCACACCGTCCACGGCACGCGTAATATACGTTAATTCACCGTAGAAAAGATCACGAATAAAATTCTCCTGAGGAGTTCCTTTACAGATAGTTTCCAGACGATCAAATAGCTTCTGCATCATTTCGTGCACATCGTGCTGCACCCA
>NW_901487.1:0-919 GCF_000209065.1 Trypanosoma cruzi | reverse complement strand
GTCCCCGCCACAGTGATCGGTCCGCTGAACACCACCGAGTCGAAGCACGCCGTCGCACGCCCACCGCCAACCGTCACCGACTCCGTCAGCGTCACGCCACTCACGCAGCCCTCCACACCGCCACCACCGCCACCGGCCCTCGCAGGCGGCACGTCGAACGGCAGGCACGCCTCGCCCATACCGCCGGCACGGCAGCCGCACACGCAGTCAGAGAACGACGCCGTCAGCGCATCGAAGCACGTCAGCGCAGCCGCACAGCCGTCGCACGGCACCACGCTCACGGAGGGCAGGCCGGCCATGCGGTAGTCGCCGCTGCTCTGCAGCACCTGGCCGCCGGCACGGTTGCACTGCACCGACACAGCGCCGCTCGTGATCGTCAGCCCGGAGACAAGCGTCGCGCCGGTGGCAACGCAGCGCGCAATCGACACGGCGCCGCCGCTCAACGTCACACCTGACAGCGACGCCACCGACGACGCCTCGCCCACCGCCCACACGTCGCGCAGCTCCAGCCACCCGCCGGCACCGACCGTCCCACCGTCGCAGCGCACCAGCGACGACGCAACAGGCCCCTCGACGCCCACGAAGCGCAGCACCGAATCAATCACCGCGAGGCGCTCTCCAAGCACAAGACCGCCGCCGCTGCTCAAAACCGACACGTTTGTCACGGAGAACACCGAGTGGCTCCGCAAACTGAGACGCGACGAGGACGCCACATGCAACGCGGAAGCGGTCGGACCGCCCGACGCCTCCAGCAACACGCCGCCAAGCACCACCGCGCTCGACAGCAGGTCCACGCCGCCGCCAACGTACACCGCCGACCCGCCCGCCTGCAACGACCTCAGCACAGTGTTGCTCACACGCAGCTGCGTCTGCAACAGCGACGTCGCGTGAAGCACAAGCGGCGACGCCACCGCATCCG
>NW_901486.1:0-919 GCF_000209065.1 Trypanosoma cruzi | reverse complement strand
TGACCTCACCAGGGGTGTTACCAAAGGTGTGTCCCGCATCCGTGCACAGTTCTAAAAATTCTGCAGCAACCTCGCTTGGAGAAGTCTCCAAGAATGGCTCCCACTGTGGGTGATGCATGTTGAAATCCCCGCACAGCAGGAGCGGCGACGAGGCTGGAAGGCAGTTTAATAACCGCCTGAAGGATTGCGTTACTTGCGGTGGTGGTCTCATATAGGCACTCGCTACAATAAGATCACGGTTCTGGTCCAGAGCAACCCGGACCACCACCACTTCAAGGCTGGTGTCATGCTGGGGGATGGTGAGAGGTATACGCTTGGAGCGGAGAGTTTTCCGCACCAGCACCGCCACACCGCCTCCCTTGCCGATGCGCGACTGTGCATGGAGCACATAATCTCCAGTGTGCATGCTGGCGATCTGCTCTGACGACTTCCAAGTCTCCTGAATGGCTATTATGTCTGCTCCTTGCGCCATTAATGTTGCGAGTTTTGACGGCGTGAGGCAAGAAACGTTCATCTGGAGTACTGCTGTGGGGCCTGGGTTCTGCTCAATGTCTCCGCTTAGCAGTAGCTTTTGTCGTTGCACGTCACATACGGCACGCAAACGGTATGTGTAGCGCTGATAAGCGCCGATGGAATTCAGCAGCGGATAGAAATACCGCTCCGCGGGCAGCCATGTAAATGGCTCCATCTGGTGCCCTTCCGACCCGTTTGTGCGGCGCCTCCTGCCTCTCCGCGTGCAGCGGATGGGCAGCAGGCGCTTAGCTTCCTCCCTAGCAAAGAGTACTAGACCCTGGCACCACGTTGAGGTGGCCGGCTGAGCCAGGGATGCCTGCATTTCGTTCAACGCTCCTTTATCACGGATATACTTCGTGGGGTCCTTGAAAAACTCCTCCGGCAAGACATCCCGATTGGTGTCCAC
>NW_901485.1:0-919 GCF_000209065.1 Trypanosoma cruzi | reverse complement strand
AGAGGCACTCTCTTTCAATGTCTGTTTGCGTGTTCACACACTGGACGCCAAACAACCCGGAACTATCCGCTGCTTGGAGGAATTTCGCGAGATCTTGCCCACAACGGTGCTGCACTCGGATAATCGTTTTCGAGTGGCTGCTGCACCACACGTTGTGGTCTATGTTTTTGTTTCGAATTATGAATGGTGGTGGTCAGAGACACTCTCTTTCAATGTCTGTTTGCGTGTTCACACACTGGACACCAAACAACCCTGAATTATCCGCTGCTTGGAGGAATTTCGCGAGATCTTGCCCACAGGGGTGCTGCACTCGGCGGATCGCTTTCGAGCGGCTGCTGCACCACACGTTGTGGTCTAAATTTTTGTTTCGAATTATGAATGGTGGTGGTCAGAGACACTCTCTTTCAATGTCTGTTTGCGTGTTCACACACTGAACGCCAAACAACCCGGAACTATCCGCTGCTTGGAGGAATTTCGCGAGATCTTGCCCACAGGGGTGCTGCACTCGGCGGATCGCTTTCGAGCGGCTGCTGCACCACACGCTGTGGTCTATGTTTTTGTTTCGAATTATGAATGGTGGTGGTCAGAGACACTCTCTTTCAATGTCTGTTTGCGTGTTCACACACTGAACGCCAAACAACCCGGAACTATCCGCTGCTTGGAGGAATTTCGCGAGATCTTGCCCACAACGGTGCTGCACTCGGATAATCGTTTTCGAGTGGCTGCTGCACCACACGTTGTGGTCTAAATTTTTGTTTCGAATTATGAATGGTGGTGGTCAGAGACACTCTCTTTCAATGTCTGTTTGCGTGTTCACACACTGAACGCCAAACAACCCTGAATTATCCGCTGCTTGGAGGAATTTCGCGAGATCTTGCCCACAGGGGTGCTGCACTCGGCGGATCGTTTCGAGCGGCTG
>NW_901484.1:0-919 GCF_000209065.1 Trypanosoma cruzi | reverse complement strand
ATGGAGTCGTGCCCCCAGAGTGTTACTGCGGTTCCTCGTAGTGAACGTCCCATGAGCAGGAAGTCGTTTGATGTCTCATTGGTGCACGAGAACGAGATGGAGGGAGGCCGCAGCATGGAGTCGTTGCCCCAGAGTGTTACTGTGGTTCCTCGTGGTGAACGTCCCATGAGCAGGAAGTCGTTTGATGTCTCATTGGTGCACGAGAACGAGATGGAGGGAGGCCGCAGCATGGAGTCGTTGCCTCAGAGTGTTACTGTGGTTCCTCGTAGTGAACGTCCCATGAGCAGGAAGTCGTTTGATGTCTCATTGGTGCACGAGAACGAGATGGAGGGAGGCCGCAGCATGGAGTCGTTGCCCCAGAGTGTTACTGCGGTTCCTCGTGGTGAACGCCCCATGAGCAGGAAGTCGTTTGATGTCTCATTGGTGCACGAGAACGAGATGGAGGGAGGCCGCAGCATGGAGTCGTTGCCCCAGAGTGTTACTGTGGTTCCTCGTGGTGAACGTCCCATGAGCAGGAAGTCGTTTGATGTCTCATTGGTGCACGAGAACGAGATGGAGGGAGGCCGCAGCATGGAGTCGTTGCCCCAGAGTGTTACTGCGGTTCCTCGTAGTGAACGTCCCATGAGCAGGAAGTCGTTTGATGTCTCATTGGTGCACGAGAACGAGATGGAGGGAGGCCGCAGCATGGAGTCGTTGCCCCAGAGTGTTACTGTGGTTCCTCGTGGTGAACGTCCCATGAGCAGGAAGTCGTTTGATGTCTCATTGGTGCACGAGAACGAGATGGAGGGAGGCCGCAGCATGGAGTCGTTGCCCCAGAGTGTTACTGCGGTTCCTCGTAGTGAACGTCCCATGAGCAGGAAGTCGTTTGATGTCTCATTGGTGCACGAGAACGAGATGGAGGGAGGCCGCAGCATAGAGT
>NW_901483.1:0-919 GCF_000209065.1 Trypanosoma cruzi | reverse complement strand
TAGGCTCCGTCTCTTCAGGCTCCTTTTTGTTTGGTGACGGTGGCGTTTTTGTCCTTTCTTCTGTCAAAGTTTGCGAGTCTGTTTGTGCTGTTGGGCTTCCTCCTGCCGGAACCGCCACTGCTGTTGGTCGTTCTTCTCCTACCGTTGCTGGCGCTGGCGGTGGTAGTGGCGGGCTGCTGGCGGTGGAAATCACGGTGGAAGGACCTTGTGCCTCCGCGTCACTCCGCCGTTTCTCGTCTCCAGTTGCAGCCCTACCAGCAGCTTCACTTTCTGGTTTTTCTTGTTTACTGGGAGAGTCTTTTTGTGCTTCGGGTGTTGACTCCGCTGGTGCCGACAATTTGGGCAATTCGTTCCGTGCACGATTTGCTTCTGACTGCTCACCTGCTTCTTGAGGTTTCCTTCCCTTTGTGGATGCCGCAGCGCCGGTTTTCTCCAAGGCATCACTCTCGTCGGTGATGGAGGGTGGGGAATTACCACCAGCAACAGGAGCGCTCAAAGATGCATCACCACCTGGACTGCCAACATCAGGTTGACTGCGACCACCAGAAGAAAAGGAGGCCAAAATGAGACATTTGCTTCCGTCAGAACCTACACTTCCTGTAGGAGCCCCAGGAGAACTGCCACCATCACCGAGAACAGGAGATGGGGACTTGACATCCGAAGCAGGGGACTTCAAAGAGCCACCAACACGTGCTTTGGAACCTCCATTTGAGCCACCACCACCGCCACCAGAGGATTTCCTGCCACGAGCTTGACTGCCACTGGCACCCCCAACGCCACCAGGACCGCCAGCATCGTCGTCTCTACCGCCTCCACCTTCACCTCCGCGACCAGGAGGAGAACCGGCACCACCGAAATCAGCACCTGAAGTTGGAGCTAAATCTGATTTATTTTCTGCTGTACCAGTCACCAATGGGTC
>NW_901482.1:0-919 GCF_000209065.1 Trypanosoma cruzi | reverse complement strand
GCCTCTCATTTACTCCACTTCCTTCCCGTCGTATTTTATTCCTTTGGGATACTTGAGGATCCGGCCAGCAGCCCAGGCCAATAATCCGGTGCGATTCCCTGTTTGCGTGTCTGCCACATGCATAGTTTGATTCAAGCGACGGTGGCGCCTCCACGCAATCAAACTCTTGTGTTGCCGCATTTGCGGCGCCAATGAGTTTTGGGCAGCCAAAGGACACACACACACACACACACACACACGGCCGCAGCAAGAGGAACGGGGCGCATCCAAGTCCACGGCGCAGTCCTTCACTTCTCTCCGCCCCGACGGAATATCACTGCGTCTCACAGCAGGTCGTGGTGGGTGGCGCCCACACTCACAAGTGAGGCACGACGCACACCATCCGCTCCACTCCGAGTGCACTCAGCAGGCCGGCGCCCAGCCACCCCCGTGCCATCGCAGAGGGGTGCACAAGCAATCGTCGTCGCGGACCATCGGTGCCTCTAGCAGAAAACAAAGAGAAGAAATGGGGACATGCCAGAAGCACAACCAGCAGAGGGACACTCAACGGGACACGGAGACACAAAGTGACAGTGGACACGGCACGAACGGAAAAGAGACAGTAGTGATTTACCAAAGAAAAAAGAAAAGACAAAAAAGAAAGAATGAGAATCCCGCAGGGCTCCCGGAAAGCAAAAAAGAAAAAAGAAAAAAAAAGAAAAAAAAAAGAAAAAAAAGAAATGATTCGGCAGGAATTTCATGTGCCATGCGGCTCAAGACGATCGGGTGCGTGCATATATATTACCTGCACAAAAGAAAAATGAAATAATAATAACATCGCGTTCTTCCACTAACCCACACAACATTCTTCGCATTTCATGCGGCATCCGGCCTTTTCTTCCAATCCTCGTTCGTGCAGTCCGTGGGACGCACAGCCGCA
>NW_901481.1:0-919 GCF_000209065.1 Trypanosoma cruzi | reverse complement strand
GCATGTTGTGATGGCACACCGTGGGCGGGGTGTCACATGCCATCTTTGCCCTTCGTGTGGAGAATTTTAACGACAAGGGACACTACCGGCGGTCAATGGTGTCTTTTGTTGATTTGTGCGGCCCACCACCGTCAGGCGCCGGGTCGGTGATGCGGCCATTGACACCGGAGGAGCAGTGGGTAGACGAATCACTGCAGGCGGTGTGTGACGCCATTGCTGCCACTTCAAGCGTTAAGCCGAACGAAGGAAAGAATGCTGCTGAACGTGCTGGGGCCGCATTTGATCAGTTGCCAAGCTCGCATACAAATTGCATGGCACGATTCCTGCGCCCCATTTTTGGCGGCAATGCGAAGGCGACTCTTGTTTGCTGTGTGGATGTTGAGATGCACAGCAAAGAGCAGGTGCTGAATGCCATCAGCTACGCCTATTTCTTTAAGCGCATTCAACACCAAGCCGTGCCGTATGATATCCCACCCGAGCTGCAGCGACTTAATCTGCAGTTGAGCGCCTTTCTCTCAGGTGAAGGAGGTGACGATGACGGTGAGGATGAGGATAATGACAATGATGTTATGACTAGTAGTGTCGGTCTTGGCACAGCACGCAATTCATTAGCGCCGGTAGATGCAAATTGGCACTGTGAGGGATATTCTCGTGCTTGAGATTTATTTCTTTGATTTATTTTTATTTTTATTTTCATTTTTCCATGTGTGTAAGTCCATGCCTACATGCACCGTGGGCCGGACTGGTAGAGAGGCACGAGCTCCACCGCAAGTTAGAGGGGAGGGGGACAAAAAAAAAAAAAAGAAAGAAAGAAAGAAAGAAAGAAGGGTATGATACGTCATGAGTGAATACATGAATGATTGTCAAACCGTCATTCTCTTTTTTTTTTTTTTTTTTTTTTTTTTTTTTTCCTGCATGC
>NW_901480.1:0-919 GCF_000209065.1 Trypanosoma cruzi | reverse complement strand
TTCAGAGCCTTCAGAGTGCACAGTAGCGATTAGCGCTTGCTTTCCTTCTTTGTGTGTGTTCAAGAAGTGAGGGAGGAAAACAGCAGCAACGGCAATACATCAGACACGCCAGCGGGGAGCAGAGCAGAGCACCCACGCGGAGAGCGGGACACAAGACAATCCGGAAGGGTCAGCACGGAGAGCCATCGCCCACAGAAAAGAGCAGCACCACACACACACACATAGGGTGCGAGGAGGGCACTGACCCTCTCGCAGTCACCGCACCCACTCGCTCCGCAAAACACCAGCGCCACGCACCGCCACTCCGCACCGGCCATCGCGGGCGTCACGGCGGGCCGTCGGTGTGTGCGGGCAAGCCCTCGCGCAGTGCAAAACGTCTCACACCCAACAGGGAAAGACAGACAGACAGAGATATAGAGAAAGATGAATAGATGGATGCCGTCAAGAGGCACTCACAATCAACTTGGCCCGTGAGCGGGCACCCATCCCACCAGCCACACGCGGAAGCGGATCCTCATCCAGCCACGACGCAGCACCCACACTGTTCGCTCATTCCACCCTCAATGAGATGCGGTGCTTCACTCCACGCGATGACATGGGGTGAATATCCGCCCGGGAGGCTGACCGAATGCTGAAATTATCTCTAGAAATCACACAAGAAGAAAAAAAAAGGAGTAAATGGAATAAGAGTGTGTTCCCCACATCCTCAAACTTTAACCAATTAATTGTATATATATTATCTGATAGGCACAAGACTCCGCCGCTCCCCTTCGCAGGTTCCAGCCCTTTGCCAAGTCCTGAGGCATACAAACTCGACAGCGTGACATGCCGTCTTTGGGGTTGTCCGCAGACCGTCCGTAGGCAGAGGATGCCTGTATTCCGCGAGAGTCAAAAAACTCATATATCCGTTTTGGCTCCC
>NW_901479.1:0-919 GCF_000209065.1 Trypanosoma cruzi | reverse complement strand
TCGGGATGTCTTGCTGGAGGAGTTTTCAAAGACCCCACGAAGTATATCCGTGATGAAGGAGCGTTGAACGAAATGCAGGCATCAGGTCATTATTTGGGCATGAAGCGAGCTGTAAAGGGTGAAGTGACCTTCGGTGAGGATATACGCGGGCTTTGCGATAGGGGTTTCAACAACCTACCGGGGTGGTCATTGGCTGCTGCGGGGGTAAAAGCAACTGTTCATAACTCCAGTAAACATTTCTTGGATGCAGCTGCCGAGGAGGCGAGGAACCCAACGACGACGAGCGCACCGGAGAAACTGGAGGGAGTGTACGAGTCTGTGCACAATGCGAGGTGGAGCCATGCGGAGGAACTTCCGGACGGCGTGGAGCGAAAGAAAACGGTGACGGGAATGGGGGTGCATGAGGGGAGGCCAGAACAGTCATGGTCGTACAGGAAAGCTGACGACGCTATTGAAGAGAATGACGCTGTGCAGCAATCCGGTGCAGCACCTCCCGTGCTGATGGTGCTCACCTCGGAGAAGGGATGGCCGTACTCGTGGAATACGATACAGGATCTTCCTAAGGACGTTTTTGTAAACTGTGCGGTGGAGAGAGTGTGGCAGATCGTCAAGGGCGATGTAACCGCGTGGTTCAGCCCTCACGGTGGGACCGACTTTACGCCCAAGCGACGTGTGTTGATTGGGACGCCCGGGATCGGGAAGTCGATGGCTGCCGGCTCGTACCTCCTCTACCGGCTGCTGCACTGCGATGCCGAGAAAATCCAAGTGGTAGTCCACTGTTTTGGTGGAGGAGGTGCGTGCGTGTCTGACAAGACCACCAGAGCGGTGACAAGATGCAGCGATGAGGACATGTGCATCTCGGAGTTGAGAAGTTTGAGGGAGCGTGGGGGGAATGTGTATATTATCCACGGTGGGCAAA
>NW_901478.1:0-919 GCF_000209065.1 Trypanosoma cruzi | reverse complement strand
GGTTCGTTGGAAGTGGCATCTGCGTTTGGAAGTGGCTATCATTATTTCCACTGCGCGCAGAACTGGAGCCACGTTGGGGATAATAAAGCCTCACCATCATTGGAAGCGCTTTCAGGACGGTTTAGTGCTTTTATGCTATCAGGAACAGGAGAGTCATAATTCTGCGCCATCGACGGCATTCCTCCGTAATTCAATACCTGCAGGGCCTCTTTGGCCTTCATGAGATGAGCGGGAACTGGGGCAAGAGGCGGCAGCCGACCACCTGGAGGCAGTGGCTGGATGGAATTTTCAGGAGTTTCACGGAGTTGTGTTATGGCACCCGAATTATTGGAGCTGCATGTATCGGTCCCATCGGTTGTTTTTTTGAGATCCATGCCACAGTGTTGGCGGATGAGTATCGTAGTGGGATGCTCTTCGCCTAAATGAATTTCGGCCTCTCTCAGTGCTTTCATAAGGACGGGTGCTGCCAATTGTCGCATCTCTTCTGAATCATGCTGACTCAGGGCCACACCGTAGTTGTGTAACGCAATAATATGAAGCATTGGATCGCTTTCCTCTGAGGCCAAGGCACAATCGCGGGCAATAAAGAAAGCCTCCTCCGTTGAACCCAATTCAAGCAGCACTGCGGAAAGATTCACCATTGTGGAACATGACGGCCTTCCAAAGACTTGCAATTCCACATTGCGCGCGTCCTGGAGATAACGTATAGCCTCGTATGGTTGATTGCCCCGACGCTGTAGACATCCCAAGTTGCTTAATGTAGCTGCAAACGCAAGAAGCCATGCATCACGTTTTTCCTGGTTTTCTGAATTTGACCCATTGGAAGACTCGGAAATCGGCGCACTCCCGCCTCAGCAGCTGTCAGAGCCGTTTGTAGCACGTCATAACTTGCCTTCATTTTTCCCATCTTCATGAGTGC
>NW_901477.1:0-919 GCF_000209065.1 Trypanosoma cruzi | reverse complement strand
TCCGCCTGCTCGCTCACCTCCTGCAGCTCACGCGTCTTATGTTCGTGCTCACCGCGCAGCTCCTCGTTCTCCGCACGAAGCTCCTCCAGCTGCCGCTGCAGATCCTCCGCCTGCTCACTCACCTCCTGCAGCCCACGCGTCTTATGTTCGTGCTCACCGCGCAGCTCCTCGTTCTCGGCACGCAGCTCCTCGTTCTCCGCACGAAGCTCCTCCAGCTGCCGCTGCAGATCCTCCGCCTGCTCACTCACCTCCTGCAGTCCACGTGTCTTATCCTCGTTCTCCGCACGCAGCTCCTCGTTCTCCGCACGAAGCTCCTCCAGCTGCCGCTGCAGATCCTCCGCCTGCTCGCTCACCTCCTGCAGCCCACGTGTCTTATCCTCGTCCTCCGCACGCAGCTGCTCGTTCTCCGCACGAAGCTCCTCCAGCTGCCGCTGCAGATCCTCTGCCTGCTCGCTCACCTCCTGCAGTCCACGTGTCTTATCCTCGTCCTCCGCACGCAGCTGCTCGTTCTCCGCACGCAGCTCCTCCAGCTGCCGCTGCAGATCCTCCGCCTGCTCGCTCACCTCCTGCAGTCCACGTGTCTTATCCTCTTTCTCGGCGCGCAGCTCCTCGTTCTCCGCACGAAGCTCCTCCAGCTGCCGCTGCAGATCCTCCGCCTGCTCGCTCACCTCCTGCAGCCCACGTGTCTTATCCTCGTCCTCCGCACGCAGCTGCTCGTTCTCCGCACGAAGCTCCTCCAGCTGCCGCTGCAGATCCTCCGCCTGCTCGCTCACCTCCTGCAGCCCACGTGTCTTATCCTCGTCCTCCGCACGCAGCTGCTCGTTCTCCGCACGAAGCTCCTCCAGCTGCCGCTGCAGATCCTCCGCCTGCTCACTCACCTCATGCAGCCCACGTGTCTTATCCTCGTCCTCCGCACGCA
>NW_901476.1:0-919 GCF_000209065.1 Trypanosoma cruzi | reverse complement strand
CTCTTCTGTATTTGATTCGGTGCTCTCTTGGCAATCCATAGGCGAGGTCGGACCAGGCGTCGTGCCCCTCTCTTCCTCCCCCTCCTCCACCTTCACAACATCTTGCAGGGAAAGGCGTCGTACCGTCGCTTTGGCCACCTCCAACTCACGTGACAGCAATGCCAATTCTCCCTTTTGCGCCTGCAGCTGTTCATCCTTCCTCGCCAACTCCTCCTTGAGCTGCACAATTGTGGCCTCCAGCAGCGGCACCACCTTCAGCTGCGACACGGCCTTGGCACCTCGCAAAGAGGCGTCCCACACCTTCGCCTCCTCCTTTTTTCGTCCTTCCTCTTCTTCTTCTTCACCTCCATGACGTTTTCGCTGGGTCGCGACTGTCTTCGTGTCAACAAGAAGATCCCCACACGCGGCGCCCGCACAATTTCCATCCGTGCGCGGCCTCGCCCCCTCCTCCTTCACCTCGTCGTCATCATGCAGTGGAACGACATTAACGAGCGGCTTGCGAAGTGACGGAATGACAGCGACCTTCTTGGCAAATTCAAATTCCCTCGGCACTGTGATTGAGTTTGTCCACGTCCCCGCCTTCTTGCCTTTCACTCGCTTCTCGGCCTCCACACGCAACTGACGTGCCTCTTCCATTCGCTCCAAGTGGGCCGCCACACTCGGGTCCTCGCAAAAACTTGAAATGGCGTGGTTGGAGCTCGAGCGACGCGTCAAACTCCTCGAACCCGCCACATTCGGCTGAAATGAACACTCACCGAGAACATCGCGCTGAGACTCCTCCTGCAGCCGCTGAAGAGACCGTTCCCGACTCTCAAGCCACAACTGTGACTTGGCGTACATGGCCTCGGGCTTCGTCACGTAGTAACGACCAACGGCCTTCAGTTGGGAATCAAAAAACCGTTCTTCCTCAGCAAGCCAA
>NW_901475.1:0-919 GCF_000209065.1 Trypanosoma cruzi | reverse complement strand
CTGTAATACCAGCCTTTTTTAACTGGACTACCAATTTTCTTTTGTGCATAGTCTTTCATATATGAAGAATTTAAGGCACTATTTTCTTCAGGTTTGTAATCTTTTTGATTAGCTTTTACGGTGCTTGCAGACCCCATTAATCTTTTAATAGATGCAATACTATCTGGGTTGGTTTCTAATTGTCTTTTTGCACTTTCACCAACAATTGTTTCTCCATTTTTAAATGCAACAACTGAAGGTGTGGTTCTTTTTCCATTAGGATTTTCCAATACTTTTGGATTTCCGTTTTCAATAATTGAAACAACAGAGTTTGTTGTTCCAAGGTCTATTCCTAAAATAATTTCTTTTGTCATAATTTCTCCTTTTTAAATATAAGGTAAGTATTTTAAATTTAAACTATTTTTGTACTTTTAATAATTTACAGATTAATTTTACCACAATTATTAGCACTTTGTTAAAAAGAGTGCTAATTTTATTTTTTTTGTTTAAATCTTAGAAAAAACCAAAAAATGTTAATTACTACATGATTATGTTTAAAAAAACGCTTAATTTAAAAATTAATTATAAAATTATATTGTAAGAATTTATATAGATTTAAGAAGGAAAAAAATGAAAAAGACCCCAAAATCAATTCACATTAGTGCTATAGTTTTAAATAGTATTTTATTATTAGTTTCAATTTTTTTATTTATTAGATTGGTTTCTGATGTACATAATTCTAGCTCATTAGATGAAAAATATGTAATTCAATTTGTTACCCATTATATATGATTAGTCACAATCATATTTTTATTAAGAATCGCTACTCTTGTTATCGATATCTTAGGAGCAGTAAGTGCTTTTAATGGAAAAAATACTGTTATTGGTATTTTATATATTCTAGGTATATTTATAACATCAATTATTTCAATTGTTGCCG
>NW_901474.1:0-919 GCF_000209065.1 Trypanosoma cruzi | reverse complement strand
GTGCAGCACCCTTGTGGGCAGGAGCTCGCGAAATTCCTCCAAGCAGCGGATAGTTCAGGGTTGTTTGGTGTCCAGTGTGTGAACACGCAAACATACATTGAAAGAGAGTGCCTCTGACTCCCGCCATTCATAATTCGAAACAAAAACATAGACCACAACGTGTGGTGCAGCAGCCACTCGAAAACGATCCGCCGAGTGCAGCACCCTTGTGGGCAGGAGCTCGCGAAATTCCTCCAAGCAGCGGATAGTTCAGGGTTGTTTGGTGTCCAGTGTGTGCACACGCAAACATACATTGAAAGAGAGTGTCTCTGACTCCCGCCATTCATAATTCAAAACAAAAATTTAGACCACAGCGTGTGGTGCAGCAGCCGCTCGAAAACGATCCGCCGAGTGCAGCACCATTGTGGGCAAGAGCTCGCGAAATTCCTCCAAGCAGCGGATAATTCAGGGTTGTTTGGTGTCCAGTGTGTGCACACGCAAACATACATTGAAAGAGAGTGCCTCTGACTCCCGCCATTCATAATTCGAAACAAAAATTTAGACCACAACGTGTGGTGCAGCAGCCGCTCGAAAACGATCCGCCGACTGCAGCACCATTGTGGGCAAGAGCTCGCGAAATTCCTCCAAGCAGCGGATAGTTCCGGGTTGTTTGGTGTCCAGTGTGTGAACACGCAAACATACATTGAAAGAGAGTGCCTCTGACTCCCGCCATTCATAATTCGAAACAAAAACATAGACCACAACGTGTGGTGCAGCAGCCGCTCGAAAACGATCCGCCGACTGCAGCACCATTGTGGGCAAGAGCTCGCGAAATTCCTCCAAGCAGCGGATAGTTCCGGGTTGTTTGGTGTCACAGTGTGTGAACACGCAAACATACATTGAAAGAGAGTGCCTCTGACTCCCGCCATTCATAATTCGA
>NW_901473.1:0-919 GCF_000209065.1 Trypanosoma cruzi | reverse complement strand
TTGTTTCCATTATGAATGGTGGGAGTCAGAGACACTCTCTGTCAATATCTGTTTGCGTGTTCACACACTGGGACACCAAACAACCCTGAACTATCCGCTGCTTGGAAGAATTTCGCGAGCTCTTGCCCACACGGGTGCTGCACTTGGCTGATCGTTTTCGAGCGGCTGCTGCATCACACGTTGTGGTCCAAATATTTGTTTCCGATTATGAATGGTGGGAGTCAGAGGCACTCTCTGTCAATATCTGTTTGCGTGTTCACACACTGGACACCAAACAACCCTGAATTATCCGCTGCTTGGAGGAATTTCGCGAGCTCTTGCCCACGAGGGTGCTGCACTTGGCTGATCGTTTTCGAGCGGCTGCTGCATCACACGTTGTGGTCCAAATTTTTGTTTCCGATTGTGAATGGTGGGAGTCAGAGACACTCTCTGTCAATATCTGTTTGCGTGTTCACACACTGGACACCAAACAACCCTGAACTATCCGCTGCTTGGATGAATTTCGCGAGCTCTTGCCCACAAGGGTGCTGCACTTGGCTGATCGTTTTCGAGCGGCCGCTGCATCACACGTTGTGGTCCAAATTTTTGTTTCCGATTGTGAATGGTGGGAGTCAGAGACACTCTCTGTCAATATCTGTTTGCGTGTTCACACACTGGACACCAAACAACCCTGAATTATCCGCTGCTTGGAGGAATTTCGCGAGCTCTTGCCCACGAGGGTGCTGCACTTGGCTGATCGTTTTCGAGCGGCTGCTGCATCACACGTTGTGGTCCAAATATTTGTTTCCAATTATGAATGGTGGGAGTCAGAGACACTCTCTGTCAATATCTGTTTGCGTGTTCACACACTGGACACCAAACAACCCTGAACTATCCGCTGCTTGGAGGAATTTCGCGAGCTCTTGCCCACACGGGTGCT
>NW_901472.1:0-919 GCF_000209065.1 Trypanosoma cruzi | reverse complement strand
AGCCCGTCACGTTTGTCGTACGACGCCGTGCAGAGACTGCATGGGAGTGGCCTCGGCCTGGACTGTGCTGTCTGTGGCGGAGGTGCGATCGGTGTGCCATCGCTCGCTCTCGTCCTCGATAAACTGGTGGGTGGCTATTCCGGTTCACTGGGAAAATTGACTTTCCACAGCGCCAGGGAGCGCGCAACGCCACGGGAGTCGAACCCGTGCATCACGACACTCACGCGGCAGCTGCAGTGCTTGCCGCACACCGGGCGGTATGCTGGGGCGTTGGTTCGTGGCGGGGTAGGGTCCACCGGGAGGCTAAGAAGTTTCCGTGCGAAGTTCTTTGCGTGCCTGCGGTGGGGCATCCGGGACGCAGCGACGGCATGTGCTCGGGATGGCGAGTTGCAGTGGCCGCAGCAGCCATCCGTATTTGTGCGAAACCCCGCTGCGGAAGCGGACCAGTGCGGCCTCTTCCCATTAGTGAGGTGGAGTCCGTGTGCGTGGCTTCCCAGTCGCCTGTCACGGTGGTGCGGCGAGGTTCGGGCTTGAGCTGTCGGGCACGGATAATACTCTCGGCCAATGCGACCATGCCGGTGCTCCATGTGTCTGTGAGCTGTGAGTGGTCGAATGCCTTCTTGGCTTATGCATCACAAGCTCCGTTCTCTGGCACGTCCACAATGCGAGTCACCAGGTGATCCAGAACCGTCGACATGTGCTCGCGTGCTTCCACGTTTCAGCAAAAATGTGCATACACGCACGCCGCCGTGGAAGAAGTCTCGGTGTATACCGTACTCTCTGTGCCAACACCGCACCCCTCTGTATCTGCTGTGGTGCATGAATTCCGCACGGCCGGATGAAAGTTCTTAAAATGACCAATGTGCTCGTGTGGGCATCCCTCGTACCAGCGTGGCCAATCCGCGACGATATCCCTTGC
>NW_901471.1:0-919 GCF_000209065.1 Trypanosoma cruzi | reverse complement strand
TCGCATGCCATTCTACCGCGAGACAGGCTTGCCAATGCCGCCTCTCCACAACCACTTTTCTCCGATGGCGCCAAAGGCGCAGTGCACGCGTCAGCAGCGCAGAGCGGTACGTGACGTGGGCGACAATCATCAACGACACAGATGCCCCATCGGCCACATCCGTGTCAACGGAAAGAAGGTCGAGAAGCGGGCACCACCTGCTACGAACGTCGGTCTCCCCTGCGGCTGTCCCCGCCCCATGTGCCCTGCTGCTGCTGCTGAGACTCATTTATGCCACAGCGCATCAAGCGCACCACCCGGACGCAACACCGGAATGGCCTCCCGACTCCCAATTAAGGTACACAAAAACTACCCTGCGTGACACAATATTTTATTTTTTATTAATAATTTAAAAAGATTAAAAGTAAACCTGTGTCGCAGAAGAAGGAAAAGGCAACACCATACACATTCCACCAGCACCCATAAACGCCAAAGAGAAAAAGAGAACACCCAATTCAGTGAAAACCCCGTGAGCCCCCTTTCCCCTCAGCAATAAATAAAGTCAAAAGATACATATATATATTCCGTGTGTGTGCCATCCTCATCCCTCCGGCAGGGAAAAAAGAATATCCACATTTATATGTATTGCGTGCATACAAGTGCAAAGTCACATGCATGTAGCCGCACATAGCACTACAATAAAATTACGCCAAGAAGTAACAGGAATAACATCATATGCATTCAACAGAATTTCGGCAATTCTATACAAAACATTGGCTTAATTTCCTCATTCATACAAACCTCCTCCTCTCCCTCCCTTTAAATACCGTTTGCATTGCAGCAGTGTTTCCCACATTTCCGTTATCCCTCCATCCACACATGCACACTTACAAAAATACGCAGGCCAACAACAGCATCAAACAACACAATAGATAGCGAG
>NW_901470.1:0-919 GCF_000209065.1 Trypanosoma cruzi | reverse complement strand
CCCCATGTTGCTCTTCCGAGGAACCCCCGACGCGAGCATAGAGGAGCGTCTTCCGGCAGGTCGGCGGCGGCCTCTGTTCTTTTCAAGCTCACTGCGGGTCGCACTGCCATTTGGTAGAATTGACGGGGCACGCGGGAAACACAGGGTGGCGCTCTGTCGGGTGGAACGTCGCCCCGGGCACCAACTCTTTAACAGGGTCGTAGCCACGGAAGAGGATTTGAGGCTGTTTGACAGCGTTGGTGGCGACTTGGACCGTTTCAGTCTTGCGAAGACCAAACAATCCGCCTCCAACGGCAGAGGAGATGAGGGCGCATTTGACGGCGTGGTGGAGTGGCTGGATGGTGGGGCTTCGTACCGTTTTGATGCTGCACACGCGCGGATTCACACATTGCTGTGCATCGACGTACAGTGGTGAGAGGACCCCTGGAGCAGCGCACAGGTAGCGGGGAGGCCCATCAGGTCTTTACAACCAATTTGGGCAATGAGGGATGTGCACGCATTCTCCTTTACTTTTTTTACTCGGAGCCTTTTGGCTTTTGTTGTTACTTTTTTTTGCGTGTGTGTGTAGTTTTGCCTCTCATGCAGTGTGGATATAACTTGTTTGCTCTTCCTCTGCCGGCGAGCATACTACTTGCAGTCGAAGGGGAAGTGGCTTCTCCGCCGCACACAGTTGCACATAGGATGCCCCCGAACGCTCGCCTGCGCATTCGCCTCATTGGCCCCAGCGGACACAAGTCTGAGTATCACTGTGCCACGCTGCTTGGGAACTGGCAGGAGGAGCGAATGTCATTTGGCCTGAAGGACCCCGCGAAGGAGCCGCTAGAAGGCCAGACGACATATTTAGCGTCATACAGGGGCACCAATAACGACGAGGAACTTCTTGCAGCTAAGCCCCCTGGATGTTTTTGCGCCGAAGCAC
>NW_901469.1:0-919 GCF_000209065.1 Trypanosoma cruzi | reverse complement strand
CCGCTCCATTTTCCCACCACTCAAGTGTTGCGTGCCCGCACAAAGTGGCAAACACAATCAGAGTGCACACAAACCCAATCAACACCCTCACTCGATGAAGCACATTATTCGCATGGAGTGACAACATTTGGGGACACACCAGCAGTAGCAGGCTGCATAGAATTTCCCTGCCAACCCCGCAAAGAGACACAACAACTCTGCGGAGTCAAAGTGGCAGCCCCTCGGTGTTGCCCGCAGTTCACATGGCAGGAAGAATTCCACGCACGCATGGTTCCGGACTCCTCGCTCTTTGAGTGCCCAACAGAACATGTGAAAAACACCTGCGCGCAAGATGGCATTTAAATACGTGAAAAAGTCGGCCTGCTTTCTCCGATGGCGTTGGCGAGCAGTCCCACACAATCCAATCAAAGTGGCACGCCGGACAGAACGGCGTCCGTCAATCAATAAAAAAATGCAACACTGAAAAGGAGCAGAGAAGAGTTGGCACATGCGATTGCCAGTGACAACTGTGAGCAAACCCGCCAGCACCAACTGAGGTGCCGAGAAGCACGTTTGTGTAGAACTGGCCGTCAGGCAGAGAGGATAACCAAAACAAAAGGCCAGCAAACCCTCTCGTTCAATGTCTCCTGACCGCGACACCAGAATCAAAATATCATGGACGATAAGAGCGGCAACGCCTTCTCCAAAACATCTTGTCAAGAAGCCGCAGGACCTCAGGAAGGGAAGAAGGCAGCGGCAGCAGCCACAGCGGGGGAGGCAATAAAACGGCTGGCAGGCACCTTTACGTCGACGCGCACACCACATCCGAGTGGGCTGGGAGCACTGATCGAACCGCTCGGAAACACACGCATCAAATACGCAAAACAAAGTCGCGTTGAATCGACAGGAACTCCCCGCCCGAAACAAATTTAAAAGGTAG
>NW_901468.1:0-919 GCF_000209065.1 Trypanosoma cruzi | reverse complement strand
CACAGTGTGCCTGAGAGCGTGCACCCAAACCCCGCCAGCAGCGAGTGCAGGTCGACCAGAAATCGTCCCCTCCACAGTGGAGAAGGCAGACCCATGCAGACTGTCGTCGTGCAAGCCACACAGTCCATGCACTAATAGTCGGGCGCATAAACGGAAATCCTCGCCCAAGCATGAACCACGTCCGTGCGAAAGGGCGACGCGAATGGTGCAAGTGGGCCGTGCCAGCGTGCCACTCCTCCAAAGCACCTTTTCCCTCCCCTCCTAGGTGCCGGTGGTGATGAGGACTGCGGGGTGTGTGGCGGCCAAGAACCAAGCAATCCCGAAAGTGCACGCTAGTCAATGTGACACTGCGGCTCGTGCCACGCCGCTGCACTGCCCATTGACTCCTGGTGAGGACCCCACAGAATCACCTTCCCAGTGTGCCATGAAGGTGCAGCAATTATCCGACGCCGGAGAGAAACTTCGTGCGGAGCTCATACTTGTTGTCCTACAGGCAGAACGCTGCTCGACAGCCGCTGTGCAAAAGCACCCTCGCCGTGCACGCCATCGCCGTCCCTAACATTGTCACTATTTAGAGCAGAGATGTATATATAAGAGGGGAAGTCGTGTCAGGCTGCGCACCACAGGCAAATGTCACCGCAAAAGAAATAATTGCACTTCCCACGGACTCCCTCTTCTTCCCCAAGCATGCGCTTTGCATGGGGCCGCTTGCGTGTGTGTCTGGCGATACCGCCACAAACACCAGATATCCCAAAAACAAAAAATGCCCGCACGGACGCACATAGAACTCTTCCCCCACACCTTCCTTTTCTTCCTCAAATTCCTTTTTTTCATTTGACTTTCCGTCGTTGCATTTCACGCACACACACTCTCTCACGGCCGTGTCATGACGCGATTCCACGGAATATGATCGGGCATC
>NW_901467.1:0-919 GCF_000209065.1 Trypanosoma cruzi | reverse complement strand
TGTTTCTGCAGGCACACACAACCACACACACAAGATGCACATTGCAGCGGATTTGGATGCTTCTTTTGTAGTGCATGCTGGTAGTTGCGTGTGGCGGCTGTTGTCTTCTTCCGTGGCCATGAGGAGGAGGGAGGTGGAAGGAGTTCGCAGCCCGACTCTCTTTTCCTGCGGGTGTGATGCACTGCGTGTGGCTGCGTTGAGTTGGGCTCCAAATCCCATTGAGGGCGGGATGGCTGTAGGTTTTTGTGCCGCGTCATGGATGGATGAGGGTTCGCTTGCTCCGTGTGAATGTGTGGTGGGTGCTCGCTCCGTGTGCGTGACGGCTGCTGGGATTCCTGGAGATGTATCTGGTGATGCGGATGCGGTGGTTGTGCCGGTGGATGTGTCGTGTGCTCCGAGTGACGGCAGCCTGAGCTATCGCGTGTGTGTGTGTGTGTGGAAGTGTTCCGCTGCCGGTGCTGAGGCTCAGCATGAGAATTACACTTTCAGTGGCTTTGATGTGCGCATGCATAGCAGGAATGGTGAGCTGGGTGCTGTGTGTCATGTAGCTAATGCGGCGCACACATGTAGCAGCTGTGCTGCCAGCTGTGCAACGGAAGAGGAAGGGGCCACCGTTGCCTTCACGATGAATGTGACGACGCATAAATACGCCGGCCCTTATGAATTTTAGTGTCGCCAATTTCCCCCCGATGGAGCCATCCATCCGCCTGCACGGAGCGGCGATGCTGACCGGACGGGCATCTGTCAGTTGCCGCCACCCCGTGAAGGGAAGGATGGCACAAAATATGGTGGGACAACTGCGCCGCAAGTGAATGCTGAGCCGTCACGTCAACACGAGGATTGGCGACGGTCTGCGGCGGCTGACGGACCCAACACCGTCGATCCGAGTCCCGCATCCAACGCGGCGACCAACACGTCC
>NW_901466.1:0-918 GCF_000209065.1 Trypanosoma cruzi | reverse complement strand
GGGGAAAGGGGGTTGTTTGGCTTCTGGTGAAAAACATTGGGTGATTTTTATATGGTATTTTAGTTCTGTGTGTGTATACGAGGCACAATTGGAGAATTGCCCCGGTATGAGGGAATTATTGTGGCTGGCGGTATGGCATCATTACAGCATGTTCCATTTTCTTCTACTGTGTTCTAAGTCCCATAACTAACGGAAGCATTTTTAAGGGACGGATGACGAATAATTTCTATTGAGGAAATGGTGCGCTCCGTGTGACCGCGTGGAGTGAGGCGCCGCATCCTGTTGGGGGCGGGACGGATTGTTTTGAATGGGACCACCGCGACGTATGCAGAATTACGGACTGGCCTGCCGCCGCACGACACGCTGTGTGTGTCGACTGGAAATCGTGAAAACCGGCCAACGTGAACTGCGCTAAGAGACAATTATGTGTCTTCTCCGCCGCCTGGCTTTGCAAGCAAGCGTAGAGAAATGGAGCGGACTCTGTAGATGTGAGGAATCTGTGCTGCACAAAAAAGTCGGCGCAGTTTCTCCACGGGGTGTAAAGGCTCTGTCCCCAACAGTGCCTTTGCACGGCGAGAAGGCGCGAAGCCTCTCGTAGATGCAAAGTAACTTCGATGCTTGTGGTAGGCTTGTTGCTTTTTTTTTTTTTGATTTGTTTATTGCCTGGTTTACAGAATTATTGCTTTCTTATTTTATTGATTCTTGGCAAAAACTGATTATTGAGCCACCGCGCTGTTCCGTGGAAAATGCATAAAATGCGCGTGTTTCACATCCTCTGCCGAAACTTCCTCTTTGCGTGACGGGGCTTTTTTTGAGTTTTTACTTATTGGCCGGATGTGCTTGACGATGTTGTCTGGCGTGCGGCCACAGGATTCATTTGAGGAAAGTCAATGTAAAAGAAGAAACGGCCACTCACGA
>NW_901465.1:0-918 GCF_000209065.1 Trypanosoma cruzi | reverse complement strand
AAGAGTTCTAGTAATGGAAAAACGGGCATGACGTCGTCTCCACCGGTGACAAGTTCATATCGTTATCTACCAGGTGCGCCAGCGACACGGATCGCGAGAACGCACGGTTGAGCCAAAATAAATCCCTACTTCTTCGGCGCCTTCTTCACGGCTTTCTTGGGTGCCTTCTTTGCCGCATGCTTCTTGGCACTCTTGGTAACAGCCTTCTTGGCTGCTGCAGGCTTCTTCTTGGGGGCGGCCCTCTTCTTCGCAGCAGGCTTCTTCACGGCTGGTTTCCTAGCAGTCTTCTTGGCGGCAGTCTTCTTAGCCACTGCCTTCTTCGGCGCGGCCTTCTTCGGCGCGGCCTTCTTCGGCGAGGCCTTCTTGGGCGGAACGGCAGCGTCAGACATGTTTTGCGTTCTTAAATTCCTTTCGTGCACTCTCAGCAGGATCTTCACCAAACACAAAGACAACACACAGGGAAGGGGCAGGAGGAGCAGTGAGCGGACAGCACGCGGCACGAGAAATCGCACCAAAACAACACGCTGAGAAGAATGGGCACAAAGGACAGACCACCACAAACACGCCCTTCAGGTTCTCTATAGTGCTTTTCCACAGCACCGTCGCGAATGCACACACGGAAGAAGGGCTGCTGCAGCCCCCAGCACTGGGGATGAGAAACAAAAACAAACAAAAATAAAAACGAAACAAGAGTTCTAGTAATGGAAAAACGGGCATGACGTCGTCTCCACCGGTGACAAGTTCATATCGTTATCTACCAGGTGCGCCAGCGACACGGATCGCGAGAACGCACGGTTGAGCCAAAATAAATCCCTACTTCTTCGGCGCCTTCTTCACGGCTTTCTTGGGTGCCTTCTTTGCCGCATGCTTCTTGGCACTCTTGGTAACAGCCTTCTTGGCTGCTGCAGGCTTCTTCTT
>NW_901464.1:0-918 GCF_000209065.1 Trypanosoma cruzi | reverse complement strand
CTCCCGTAAAGCAAAACACACACACAGGGAGAGAGAGAGAGGTCGCCCACTCAATGCAATGAAAACAAAACAGAAACAGTTACGGTGCTCCGCCCATGCAGCCAGGCAGGACGGCAGCGGTGCGTGTCGTGCAAAAGAGAGCACCAACGGGCCTGCATGGGTGTGCATGCATATATACAATGGGCACATTATTGTGTGTGCTTCGTGGGGTGAGGCGACGACGAGAGTCCATGCAAGGGGACACACACACAGAGAGAGAAGGAAGTGTGTGTATGCGGGCGGTGCATGGCTCTCTCACACTCACTCTCACGCGGCCACCACCGCAGCCGCAGCCGCACAAACCACGAAACAGATGGAATCAGTGCGATTGCAGAACTCGCACACCGTCCTGCAAACCAGAAATTTAAAAAGCAATATGAAACAAGAATTCAAAAAAAAAAAAAATGGAAAAAACTTAGGCTTCTGCGGGAATCGAACCCGCGTCCCCGGATGACATTGTGAGCGTGTTTGCCACTGAGCTAAAAAAATGCGGTCGCGCGACTCCTTTTCACGTAAAGTATTAATGTCGATCTTCGAACAATCGAGCACATTTGCGTTGTCCCCTGGAAAACGAAAAAGACGTGTTTAGGATGCGCAGCCGCAGCGTGGTTACTACTGTAAGTCGTCATATATCTAACGCCCGAGGCCACCGCTGCAGCTTGGATAATTCGACACGTCGTGCTGTATCTAACGTCCGGGGCAGCCGCTGCAACTTGGATAATTCGACACGTCGTCCCGTATCTAACGTCCGGGGCAGCCGCTGCAACTTGGATAATTCGACACGTCGTCCCGTATCTAGCGTCCGGGGCCACCGCCCTACATTTTTTATTTCTTGCGGCGGCCAACCCCGGCAGTAAGGACAAAAAAAAGAATCGCGTT
>NW_901463.1:0-918 GCF_000209065.1 Trypanosoma cruzi | reverse complement strand
GACACCGACATTATGCTTTTTCCCAATAGAAACGAGCATGTACGCAAACCAGGGCTCTTTTTTCAAATTGGGTGCGGCATTGCGAAGGAGCTAGAGTTATTTAACAACTTATCTTCGACCTCCCTAGGAAAGTGGAAGCTGTTCCTGTTGCAGATACAGGGCGGCTTTAGGGACCCCGACTTCTACACCGCTGACCACGCGGCTGAGTGTGCCCAGTTCTTTTATGCCCTTTTGTTTCACTCCGGAATGATACCACACATGAGCCATGCGGAGTTGTTGGCTGCTGTGACGGCTGCACTCTGCATGGAGTATGGCCATCCAGGTGTTTCAGGCTGCCTTCTTTCCGCAGCGCAGGACCCTGCGGCCGCTGGCATTCATAGCTGCATTCTACTAGAGCACCGGCGCTTAGAGAGTCTTGGGGAAATTTTTTCACAGGAGCAGTTTTTTTTCTGTGATCATCGGTTGGCGACTGTCTCGCTTCTGGATGATGTGAAGGCTTTGCTTCTTCCAGACGGATGGCATGGGGAGTGCAGCGGCGTGATGCATTCTTGTCTCAAGCTTCTGTCGAGTGGGCCATTGCGGATGGAGAGTGAGTCTGTGCGCTGCCAGCTTGTTCAATTGCTGCTGAGGTTGGCAAAGTATGCTTTTTGCATGCGTGTGTTTGATGTGAATGACCGATACTCGGGGAAGTGGTTTCAGATGATGCAGCGGCAGGCACAATTTGCTGCAGAAATTGGGATTTACGGGTTTGACTTGCCTCACAACGCACTCACCGTCGCGGATACACAACTGCTGCTGATGGAGCGTACAGTCCTACCGCTGTGCCGCATTGTGGTTCAGGCCTTCCCGTCGCTTTATCCGTGCGAGGAGGCACTACGAGCGAACTATGCCACATGGGTCTTGCGTGCTGGGCAACAC
>NW_901462.1:0-918 GCF_000209065.1 Trypanosoma cruzi | reverse complement strand
CGCGCGACTCCTTTTCACGTAAAGTAATAATGTCGATCTTCGAACAATCGAGCACATGTGCGTTGTCCCCTGGAAAACGAAAAAGACGTGTTTAGGATGCGCAGCCGCAGCGTGGTTACTACTGTAAGTCGTCATATATCTAACGCCCGAGGCCACCGCTGCAACTTGGATAATTCGACACGTCGTGCTGTATCTAACGTCCGGGGCAGCCGCTGCAACTTGGATAATTCGACACGTCGTGCTGTATCTAGCGTCCGGGGCCACCGCCCTACCATTTTTTATTTCTTGCGGCGGCCAACCCCGGCAGTAAGGACAAAAAAAAGAATCGCGTTTTCTTTAATGTTTTTCCTGTTTGGGGGCGGGGATCTTTGTTTTCTATGATTGCCTCTTTTTTTTTGTCTGTTCCAGGTTGGTTTTGAGGACGCTTGATGTGCCTGCTGGGTGATCGCCGGCTTTTTTATTGGTGATTGCGTATTTTTGGCTTACCGGTGTGCCGCTCAGCGCCATTTTGTTTTACTTCTTTTCTGCTTATTGGGGCGTGTTGTTATTCGTCACGCGTCAGCACACACCGAGCAACATGTCAAAAAAAAAAAATGCAGGTTTTTTCCCCCTCGCGAGGGCCTCGGCAGCCACAATCCTGTGCGTGCGTGCATTCTCAGCGTTTTAAGCACGGCATGTGTGTGCATGTGTGTGTGTGTTTGTCAGCGCCTATACTTGCAGAGCAGCTGTGCGCCACAAGAGAGTCTGAAGAAAGCAACGGCAGAGAGAGGCAGATAAGCACACACGCAAATTACTCATATCATCACACACACACACACGCAGCCGCGGAATGGGTGCACTCAACCACAAAATCAAAAAGAAAAACAAAACAAAAAGCCGAAGCGTGGGACTACCAGCGCACACACACTCTCATTGCTC
>NW_901461.1:0-918 GCF_000209065.1 Trypanosoma cruzi | reverse complement strand
GACTCCCACCATTCATAATGGAAACAAAAATTGGACCACAACGTGTGATGCAGCCACTGCTCGAAAACGATCAGCCGAGTGCAGCACCCGTGTGGGCAAGAGCTCGCGAAATTCCTCCAAGCAGCGGATAGTTCAGGGTTGTTTGGTGTCCAGTGTGTGAACACGCAAACAGATAGTGACAGAGAGTGTCTCTGACTCCCACCATTCATAATTGGAAACAAAAATTTGGACCACAACGTGTGATGCAGCCACTGCTCGAAAACGATCAGCCGAGTGCAGCACCCGTGTGAGCAAGAGCTCGCGAAATTCCTCCAAGCAGCGGATAGTTCAGGGTTGTTTGGTGTCCAGTGTGTGAACACGCAAACAGATAGTGACAGAGAGTGTCTCTGACTCCCACCATTCATAATTGGAAACAAAAATTTGGACCACAACGTGTGATGCAGCCACTGCTCGAAAACGATCAGCCGAGTGCAGCACCCGTGTGAGCAAGAGCTCGCGAAATTCCTCCAAGCAGCGGATGGTTCAGGGTTGTTTGGTGTCCAGTGTGTGAACACGCAAACAGATAGTGACAGAGAGTGTCTCTGACTCCCACCATTCATAAATGGAAACAAAAATTTGGACCACAACGTGTGATGCAGCCACTGCTCGAAAACGATCAGCCGAGTGCAGCACCCGTGTGGGCAAGAGCTCGCGAAATTCCTCCAAGCAGCGGATAATTCAGGGTTGTTTGGTGTCCAGTGTGTGAACACGCAAACAGATAGTGACAGAGAGTGTCTCTGACTCTCACCATTCACAATCGGAAACAAAAATTTGGACCACAACGTGTGATGCAGCCACTGCTCGAAAACGATCAGCCGAGTGCAGCACCCGTGTGAGCAAGAGCTCGCGAAATTCCTCCAAGCAGCGGAAAGTTCAGGG
>NW_901460.1:0-918 GCF_000209065.1 Trypanosoma cruzi | reverse complement strand
CTTGAGGATCATCAGCGGCAAAATCCGTGAACACTTTAAATGTGTCCATTAACACAAGTCTTGGACCGCACTCAATGTCTTGATGTAATCCTTCACAATATCCTCCACACAATCCAATATGTGGGAAAGGGAAGGTGTGATACCAATAGTCTCATCCTTGTCATTGTACAGAATACTGAGACTCAAAATGGGTCCATCAAAATTTATGGGTGACTTCTGCACCTCTGCTTTCGTAAGGGGATCATGTCGTTTTAACCTAATCGAAGGAAGAGAGGGCCGTCTTCCGGCGGTTTGTGCCACAACGGAGGTCTTGGGGTAACAAAAATCGTGGTAGACATCCTCTACGGCTCTTGCGGCCAAGTTTGTCAGGCAGTGAATAATAATGTGGTCGCATAAACGAATGAATGCGGTGAGACGCTGGCAGACAGCCTTTTTTTGTGACATTTCAATGTAAGTAGGCTTCTGCTGCGTCCCCAATTCGCGAATATCGATGAGTTTCCTCTTTTTCTTCTCATCTTCGGCGTGAAGGGCACTGACGCTCTCGCGTTCCATCTGTGCGGCCAACATGGCCGCCTTGCATGCGCGTTCCACAGTGTCTCGAATGCCCTTAATCATCTTTTCTAAGCGATTTCGTTGAAAGTTCAAATGAGCCGCCGCCGCCGCACAAAAGCCCTCCAAAGTACGGGTTTCCGTCGCCGGGAGATGCATCCTGTTGCTGTTGAGGCATTCCAAACAAGTTCGCCATACAGCCCACAATGCGCCGGAGAGTTGCGGGTGCACGTGAAATAGATTTTTCGTAAGAAATGTTTTGCAATTAGACATGGCGTGATTACGAACAAGTCCTCGCCAGACAATAAAACTCTTCCACTTCTTGTAGTCCCGAAAAACCTCCAGTTGCCTCAGCTGGTTAAAGATCCG
>NW_901459.1:0-918 GCF_000209065.1 Trypanosoma cruzi | reverse complement strand
GTCAAAGTCCTCGCCGCCCAGGTGCGTGTCGCCGTTCGTCGCCTTCACTTCAAAGATGCCACCGTCGATCGTCAGCAGCGTGACATCAAACGTGCCGCCGCCAAGGTCAAAGATGAGCACATTGCGCTCCTTGCCGTCCTCCACTTTGTCCAGGCCGTACGCAATGGCGGCAGCTGTCGGCTCATTGATGATGCGCAGCACCTCCATCCCCGCGATCGTGCCGGCATCCTTCGTCGCCTGTCGCTGGGAGTCGTTGAAGTACGCGGGCACCGTCACCACGGCCTTCTTCACCTGCTTGCCCAGGTACGACTCCGCAATCTCCTTCATCTTTGACAGCACCATCGAGCTCACCTCCTCCGGGTTGAACGTCTTTGTCTCGCCGCGGAACTGCACCTGGATCACCGGCTTGTCGTCGCCCTTCGTGATGACCTTGAAGGGCCAGTGCTTCATGTCCGACTGCACAACGGGGTCGCTGAACTTCCGCCCAATGAGGCGCTTCGCGTCGAAGACGGTGTTCGTCGGGTTCATCGCAACCTGGTTCTTCGCGGCATCACCGATCAGACGCTCCGTGTCGGTGAACGCCACGTACGACGGCGTTGTGCGGTTGCCCTGATCGTTCGCAATGATCTCCACGCGCTCGTTCTGCCAAACACCAACGCACGAGTAAGTTGTGCCGAGATCGATGCCGATGGCTCCCTCGTACGTCATTTCCTTCTTCTTCCCTGCTGTTTTTTTAAAAGATAACTCTCGACCTTGATTGACTCTGGCGTGCTCCGTGGCACACGGCGGAGGAGCGGGGGAGAAAGGAGGAAAGGAAGCCGGCAGTACAAGGACACGCACACAGGCGGCAACAGCAACAACAATGGCAGAGGCAACCGTGGTGCCCTCAACAGCACAAGTGCCATCGCAATGACAGTA
>NW_901458.1:0-918 GCF_000209065.1 Trypanosoma cruzi | reverse complement strand
ACTGTAAGTCGTCATATATCTAACGCCCGAGGCCACCGCTGCAGCTTGGATAATTCGACACGTCGTCCCGTATCTAAAGTCCGAGGCCACCGCTGCAACTTGGATAATTCGACACGTCGTGCTGTATCTAACGTCCGGGGCAGCCGCTGCAACTTGGATAATTCGACACGTCGTCCCGTATCTAACGTCCGGGGCAGCCGCTGCAACTTGGATAATTCGACACGTCGTCCTGTATCTAGCGTCCGGGGCCACCGCCCTACCATTTTTTATTTCTTGCGGCGGCCAACCCCGGCAGTAAGGACAAAAAAAAGAATCGCGTTTTCTTTAATGTTTTTCCTGTTTGGGGGCGGGGATCTTTGTTTTCTATGATTGCCTCTTTTTTTTTGTCTGTTCCAGGTTGGTTTTGAGGACGCTTGATGTGCCTGCTGGGTGATCGCCGGCTTTTTTATTGGTGATTGCGTATTTTTGGCTTACCGGTGTGCCGCTCAGCGCCATTTTGTTTTACTTCTTTTCTGCTTATTGGGGCGTGTTGTTATTCGTCACGCGTCAGCACACACCGAGCAACATGTCAAAAAAAAAAAATGCAGGTTTTTTCCCCCTCGCGAGGGCCTCGGCAGCCACAATCCTGTGCGTGCGTGCATTCTCAGCGTTTTAAGCACGGCATGTGTGTGCATGTGTGTGTGTGTTTGTCAGCGCCTATACTTGCAGAGCAGCTGTGCGCCACAAGAGAGTCTGAAGAAAGCAACGGCAGAGAGAGGCAGATAAGCACACACGCAAATTACTCATATCATCACACACACACACACGCAGCCGCGGAATGGGTGCACTCAACCACAAAATCAAAAAGAAAAACAAAACAAAAAGCCGAAGCGTGGGACTACCAGCGCACACACACTCTCATGCTCCCGAAAGCAAAAC
>NW_901457.1:0-918 GCF_000209065.1 Trypanosoma cruzi | reverse complement strand
CACGCAAACAGATAGTGACAGAGAGTGCCTCTGACTCCCACCATTCATAATTGGAAACAAAAATTTGGACCACAACGTGTGATGCAGCCACTGCTCGAAAACGATCAGCCGAGTGCAGCACCCGTGTGGGCAAGAGCTCGCGAAATTCCTCCAAGCAGCGGATAATTCAGGGTTGTTTGGTGTCCAGTGTGTGAACACGCAAACAGATAGTGACAGAGAGTGCCTCTGACTCCCACCATTCATAATTGGAAACAAAAATTTGGACCACAACGTGTGATGCAGCCACTGCTCGAAAACGATCAGCCGAGTGCAGCACCCGTGTGAGCAAGAGCTCGCGAAATTCCTCCAAGCAGCGGATAGTTCAGGGTTGTTTGGTGTCCAGTGTGTGAACACGCAAACAGATAGTGACAGAGAGTGCCTCTGACTCCCACCATTCATAATTGGAAACAAAAATTTGGACCACAACGTGTGATGCAGCAGCCGCTCGAAAACGATCAGCCGACTGCAGCACCCTTGTGGGCAAGAGCTCGCGAAATTCCTCCAAGCAGCGGATAGTTCAGGGTTGTTTGGTGTCCAGTGTGTGAACACGCAAACAGATAGTGACAGAGAGTGCCTCTGACTCCCACCATTCACAATCGGAAACAAAAATTTGGACCACAACGTGTGATGCAGCAGCCGCTCGAAAACGATCAGCCGAGTGCAGCACCCGTGTGGGCAAGAGCTCGCGAAATTCCTCCAAGCAGCGGATAGTTCAGGGTTGTTTGGTGTCCAGTGTGTGAACACGCAAACAGATAGTGACAGAGAGTGTCTCTGACTCCCACCATTCATAAATGGAAACAAAAATTTGGACCACAACGTGTGATGCAGCCACTGCTCGAAAACGATCAGCCGAGTGCAGCACCCGTGTGGGCAAGAGCT
>NW_901456.1:0-918 GCF_000209065.1 Trypanosoma cruzi | reverse complement strand
TTTTCAGCCTTGCACTTGTCAGTTCTCCTTCGTCCCATGTAAGTTTGGACTGCCGCACTGCAGCTTTGGACGTGTTGGTTGACATGACATTCAGGGCCCAGGAGTATGACGTTTCGACGCAGGCGTCAAGACGGCGCCAGGGACAACCAACAGCACCCGGATACATACGGACTTCTGTGACAACAGTCTTGTATCATCATCTGTCAAATAATGTCTTGTATAGTGGGCAAAGATACCGTCTGTATGCAGGGGTTGCGGAGGCGTGGCTAAACTTGTTGACTCAGACAAGACATGCTTCGAGTGGTCCAGCAGTGAAACCCACATCAGATGGGGCTTCAGATACCGAGAATAAATCCAAGGGTAATACACCACTGCAAAGGAATGTCAAGAAACAGATGGCGGACCTCTCTTGGTATCTGTTTGATGTCATACTGCGTTCCATTTATTTAATGGCTTTGGAGAACCCAAATACATCGCGCTCAGAACTGTTTCATCCTAGCTTCTATACGCTAATAAGGAAACTTTGCACCGAAGTGCTTGACGTGCTTGGTGGCTTCACGGTTGGCGGAATCTTGGTGCGACGAGTTGCGTTGTTTTTGCGCAACCTCGGTAACTACTGCGATCGGGGCCATCTGTTGGAGATTTATCAGTCTGTCGTAAAGTTCTTTGAGGAACGTGGTGAAATGGAGGGGCTGTGTGCCTTCTTAAAAATTACGATGGAGGATCCGGATGTTGTGGGATGGATGCTGCCTTTATCGGGCCACGAAAAGCCCATCTTTTTTACCCGTATTTTTGTGGACGCCATGTCACGCCTGTTAGTTCACAGGGATCGCGACACAAGGGCGGAGGCGGCAGAAATGCTCTACGCCTTCCTCTGCGGCCTTGCGAATAATCCACGCATCCCGGCCGTAAACCTTC
>NW_901455.1:0-918 GCF_000209065.1 Trypanosoma cruzi | reverse complement strand
TTCGAGCGGCTGCTGCATCACACGTTGTGGTCCAAATTTTTGTTTCCGATTGTGAATGGTGGGAGTCAGAGGCACTCTCTGTCAATATCTGTTTGCGTGTTCACACACTGGACACCAAACAACCCTGAACTATCCGCTGCTTGGAGGAATTTCGCGAGCTCTTGCCCACACGGGTGCTGCACTCGGCTGATCGTTTTCGAGCGGCTGCTGCATCACACGTTGTGGTCCAAATTTTTGTTTCCGATTGTGAATGGTGGGAGTCAGAGGCACTCTCTGTCAATATCTGTTTGCGTGTTCACACACTGGACACCAAACAACCCTGAACTATCCGCTGCTTGGAGGAATTTCGCGAGCTCTTGCCCACACGGGTGCTGCACTCGGCTGATCGTTTTCGAGCGGCTGCTGCATCACACGTTGTGGTCCAAATTTTTGTTTCCGATTGTGAATGGTGGGAGTCAGAGGCACTCTCTGTCAATATCTGTTTGCGTGTTCACACACTGGACACCAAACAACCCTGAATTATCCGCTGCTTGGAGGAATTTCGCGAGCTCTTGCCCACACGGGTGCTGCACTCGGCTGATCGTTTTCGAGCGGCTGCTGCATCACACGTTGTGGTCCAAATTTTTGTTTCCGATTGTGAATGGTGGGAGTCAGAGACACTCTCTGTCAATATCTGTTTGCGTGTTCACACACTGGACACCAAACAACCCTGAATTATCCGCTGCTTGGAGGAATTTCGCGAGCTCTTGCCCACACGGGTGCTGCACTCGGCTGATCGTTTTCGAGCGGCTGCTGCATCACACGTTGTGGTCCAAATTTTTGTTTCCAGATTGTGAATGGTGGGAGTCAGAGACACTCTCTGTCAATATCTGTTTGCGTGTTCACACACTGGACACCAAACAACCCTGAACTATCCGC
>NW_901454.1:0-918 GCF_000209065.1 Trypanosoma cruzi | reverse complement strand
GGGTGGCGTGGCGACGACTACTCGGTTTCTCCGGCAGTCGTAAGTGGTGTCGCACCAGGTCCCATAATGGCCACCTGTTTGCGGCTGCGTTCATCCGGCGCCGAGGCGTTGTATCCCAGCATGACTGTGCGGCATACATCCAGCCAGTTGGGCCACTCGCGCTTGTGGAGGTAACGTCTCGTCGGCACTCTTTCCTGCAGCCACGGGTCTTGCCGCGGGTCGGTGGCCGGTGTCGGCGGCCATTCCACGGGGGGTGTCCGTTCCAGACACGCCGCCGTCTTGGTATAGTGGGATCCGGTAACCGACGCCCGGTACTCCTCCCGCTGTGTCGCAATGTTTTCCTTCCGACATGTGTAGTGGCCACAGCGTGGTCGATGTGCTGCCCGTGCTCGCAGGCTGGCCGAGCAAACTTCCCCGCACGCGTCACACCGAACCAGTCCTTGCGAGATGAGCGCTTCATTGGTGATGTCCATCCGTTCCTGCTTACGGTGGACCGCATGAATATGCGATCGTAGGTGTTCCCCACGACGCGGTCCCGAGAACTTGTGGTGGCACCCACCTGCCAGACACCACACGGGATCCAGCAACGCTGGCGTCTTGTCGTGTGAAAATGGGTGTCCACCGTCTTCCTGACCTGTAGTGTGTCTCGGTGTTTCTGGTTCCCCCTCGTCGCCTCCCACACCTTCCTCCTCCATCTCCACTTCTTCCTGGGGCTGAGATGATTGTTGGTGTGGGGGCGTCTCATCCTTATTATTGTGGGGTGTCGCTTGAGGTTGTGTCCGCCTCAGTGTGATTTCTTCTTCCTCCTCATCTAGGAAGTGGCCTTGTGGTGCCTGCTGGTTTGGTTGGGACGATGTTGGGGGAACTGACGGTTGTAAGAGTCCCTCCTCGTCCTCTTCGCAGACAATCCCCCCGCCG
>NW_901453.1:0-918 GCF_000209065.1 Trypanosoma cruzi | reverse complement strand
TTCCTTCTCTCTGTGTGTGTGTGTGTCCCCTTGCATGGACTCTCGCCCTCACCTCACCCCACGAAGCACACACAATAATGTGCCCATTGTATATATACATGCACACCCATGCAGGCCCGTTGGTGCTCTCTTTTGCACGACACGCACCGCTGCCGTCCTGCCTGGCTGCATGGACGGAGCACCGTAACTGTTTCTGTTTTGTTTTTATTGCATTGAGTGGGCGACCTCTCTCTCTCTCCCTCTGTGTGTGTGTTTTGCTTTACGGGAGTAATGAGAGTGTGTGTGCGCTGGTCGTCCCACGCTTCGGCTTTTTGTTTTGTTTTCCTTTTTGATTTTGTGGTTGAGTGCACCCATTCCGCGGCTGCGTGTGTGTGTGTGTGTGTGTGATGATATGAGTAATTTGCGTGTGTGCTATCTGCCTCTCTCTGCCGTTGCTTTCTTCAGACTCTCTTGTGGCGCACAGCTGCTCCGCAAGTATAGGCGCTGCCAAACACACAAGCACATGCACACACACATGCCGTGTTTAAAACGCTGAGAATGCACGCACGCACAGGATTGTGGCTGCGGAGGCCCTCGCGAGGGGGGAAAAGCCTGCATTTTGTTTTTTTTTGACATGTTGCTCGGTGTGTGCTGACGCGTGACGAATAACAACACGCCCCAATAAGCGGAAAAGAAGTAAAACAAAATGGCGCTGAGCGGCACACCGGTAAGCCAAAAATACGCAATCACCAATAAAAAAGCCGGCGATCACCCAGCAGGCACATCAAGCCTCCTAAAAACCAACCTGGAACAGACAAAAAAAAAAGAGACAATCATAGAAAACAAAGATCCCCGCCCCCAAACAGGAAAAACATTAAAGAAAACGCGATTCTTTTTTTTGTCCTTACTGCCGGGGTTGGCCGCTGCAAGAAATAAAAA
>NW_901452.1:0-918 GCF_000209065.1 Trypanosoma cruzi | reverse complement strand
GCCGTGTTCGACACCTCACTTGTTTGCCGTCCGCGCGGAGGTGCCAGGCTGTCAATATTGTCGAGAAACAGTGCGGTGGGCGACATAGCTCTCGCGGTGGAAAAAAGAGCGGCAATGTTTTTCTCCGTGCGCCCCACCTCCTTCTCAATAAGTGAGAGACCATCAACAAACATCACATGCACCCCGCGCGCAACCTCGGTTTGCAGTCGACTCGCTAGTGCTTTCAACAGCGCTGTCTTCCCGCTTCCTGACGGACCGCACACAACAACGCCTTTCGGAGCCCTCACCCCACAGCGGCGCAGCAGTTGCAAGTGAAGCAGCGGCCAAACGACAAACTCCTCGAGATCACGCACAACGCCATCCATCGCAATAAGTCCGCAATAAGCATCAAGCCGCTCTACCACCTCGTGATGTTCTTCGACGTGTGACTGCTTCAATCCGCATGACGCCTCGCGCTCCAACATCTGCGGAAGCATATCCCCCTCTTGCAACGCCGCCAGCTGCCCAGCCGTGTGCCCCGCAAGTAATTCGGCCAATTTCCTCCGCACGTCTTGTGAATAAACAGACGAACCGCTATGCATTTCAATGCAACTTAGTCGTTCCTGCAACGACGGGTGTGTGACGTGCACAACTCGTGAGGAAAGGCGCGTTAAAAGTGCACTGGGGAGGGAAGTGGTGGTGGTGGCTGTGGCAAGCACCACGGCGTGAAACTGAGTGTGTCCCGTTAGTGTCGGTTCGTTCAGTTCCTCAAGCACAGCGCACAGCTGGTGCGACACGAGCGAAACCAAAAAATTAGCGTCCGCCCACAGCAAATCAACAGCATCAATTGTCAATAGCAGAAGGACGGCATGGGCACCGTTTGACGACTCCACAGGTGGAACGGCAAACATGCAGCGGATCATCGTCAAAGCCTCCCGA
>NW_901451.1:0-918 GCF_000209065.1 Trypanosoma cruzi | reverse complement strand
CAGGGAGGTGGAGGTGACTCTCCGGGTTCTGCTGCACCCGCTTGCACATCGTCACCTGCCGATGCGGAAGAGTCCGAGGGTGGGGCTTTAAATGGCCCCAAGAAGGATGTATCCCGTGTTGAGGAGGACCCCGATGCAGCGCAGGACCCGCTACAACCAGGTCTCACGTTGTATCGGCAGCCGAGGTGATGGCGGCACAACCGTGAAGGAAGAAGTGACTGGTGTGGAGAGCAGCGACACTGCTGACTTGCCCCCAACGAGAGCCACGCACCACAAGCAGCACGACCGGTGACGGGGGAACCGGAAGGCACAGGGAAACAGGCAGCATCGAAGGCGTTATCAACGCCAGCAGAGGGACGAGGGATATCAGGCGCGACGGATCAAAAAGTGGACTCACCAAAGGAGGAAGCCGCGTGCAGCGCAGGTGCCACAAACAGTCGGTCACCTGTCGGTCACCAACAAAACGAACCTTCATCTCCCTCTACGAGTGGAAGTACTTCGACTTTGACTCCGGAAAAGGAACCCGCTGGGGAGCTCCATTCCAGCAATAACCAGCCATCTGGTGACGCGGTACCGAAGGAAGGAACGCAACATGAAGGTCTTGCTGGCGGCGAAACGCAAGTATAGCCCGCAACTACTAACGACGAATCGATTGGAACAGCACCAGCTGGCGACGGCGACATCAGTACCGTGGCCCCCCACACCACCTCCCCTTTTTGCTCTTGCATCTTCCTGTGACGCGTGCTGCTGCTGCTGCGGTGGTGGCTGTGCGTGCATGAAGTGGTGTGCGCCGAATATGAACTAAGGCCCAATGCAACTGAACTGTTTTTGTGATGAATATTGGCTGCACTTCCCGTGGACCAACAATTCTCGTGGTGTGCGGGGATATCTTTCCCTTTATTGTTGCTTTGGCCTTTT
>NW_901450.1:0-918 GCF_000209065.1 Trypanosoma cruzi | reverse complement strand
GTGCCGCTCAGCGCCATTTTGTTTTACTTCTTTTCTGCTTATTGGGGCGTGTTGTATTCGTCACGCGTCAGCACACACCGAGCAACATGTCAAAAAAAAAAAATGCAGGTTTTTTCCCCCTCGCGAGGGCCTCGGCAGCCACAATCCTGTGCGTGCGTGCATTCTCAGCGTTTTAAGCACGGCATGTGTGTGCATGTGTGTGTGTGTTTGTCAGCGCCTATACTTGCAGAGCAGCTGTGCGCCACAAGAGAGTCTGAAGAAAGCAACGGCAGAGAGAGGCAGATAAGCACACACGCAAATTACTCATATCATCACACACACACACACGCAGCCGCGGAATGGGTGCACTCAACCACAAAATCAAAAAGAAAAACAAAACAAAAAGCCGAAGCGTGGGACTACCAGCGCACACACACTCTCATTGCTCCCGTAAAGCAAAACACACACACAGGGAGAGAGAGAGAGGTCGCCCACTCAATGCAATGAAAACAAAACAGAAACAGTTACGGTGCTCCGCCCATGCAGCCAGGCAGGACGGCAGCGGTGCGTGTCGTGCAAAAGAGAGCACCAACGGGCCTGCATGGGTGTGCATGCATATATACAATGGGCACATTATTGTGTGTGCTTCGTGGGGTGAGGCGACGACGAGAGTCCATGCAAGGGGACACACACACAGAGAGAGAAGGAAGTGTGTGTATGCGGGCGGTGCATGGCTCTCTCACACTCACTCTCACGCGGCCACCACCGCAGCCGCAGCCGCACAAACCACGAAACAGATGGAATCAGTGCGATTGCAGAACTCGCACACCGTCCTGCAAACCAGAAGTTTAAAAAGCAATATGAAACAAGAATTCAAAAAAAAAAAAATGGAAAAAACTTAGGCTTCTGCGGGAATCGAACCCGCGTCCCCGGATGACA
>NW_901449.1:0-918 GCF_000209065.1 Trypanosoma cruzi | reverse complement strand
TGCAGCACCCTTGTGGGCAAGATCTCGCGACATTCCTCCAAGCAGCGGATAGTTCAGGGTTGTTTGGCGTCCAGTGTGTGAACACGCAAACAGACATTGAAAGAGAGTGCCTCTGACCACCACCATTCATAATTCGAAACAAAAATTTAGACCACAACGTGCGGTGCAGCAGCCACTCGAAAACGATTATCCGACTGCAGCACCCCTGTGGGCAAGATCTCGCGACATTCCTCCAAGCAGCGGATAGTTCAGGGTTGTTTGGCGTCCAGTGTGTGAACACGCAAACAGACATTGAAAGAGAGTGTCTCTGACCACCACCATTCATAATTCGAAACAAAAATTTAGACCACAACGTGCGGTGCAGCAGCCGCTCGAAAACGATTATCCGACTGCAGCACCCCTGTGGGCAAGATCTCGCGACATTCCTCCAAGCAGCGGATAGTTCAGGGTTGTTTGGCGTCCAGTGTGTGAACACGCAAACAGACATTGAAAGAGAGTGCCTCTGACCACCACCATTCATAATTCGAAACAAAAATTTAGACCACAGCCTGTGGTGCAGCAGCCGCTAGAAAACGATTATCCGACTGCAGCACCCTTGTGGGCAAGATCTCGCGACATTCCTCCAAGCAGCGGATAGTTCAGGGTTGTTTGGCGTCCAGTGTGTGAACACGCAAACAGACATTGAAAGAGAGTGCCTCTGACCACCACCATTCATAATTCGAAACAAAAATTTAGACCACAGCCTGTGGTGCAGCAGCCGCTCGAAAACGATTATCCAACTGCAGCACCCTTGTGGGCAAGATCTCGCGACATTCCTCCAAGCAGCGGATAGTTCAGGGTTGTTTGGCGTCCAGTTGTGTGAACACGCAAACAGACATGAAAGAGAGTGCCTCTGACCACCACCATTCATAATTCGAA
>NW_901448.1:0-918 GCF_000209065.1 Trypanosoma cruzi | reverse complement strand
CGGCGCCCACAAGCGCAACGGTGCCGTCCATCACGACGGGCCCACTGCCGGCGTTCCCGTGGAGCGTCAGCGTGCTCTGCACAAGGTCCGCACTGCGCGGGTACGACGGCACCGACAGGAGCCTGCCGCTGATGCTGTTGCCGCGCACCGACAGCCACGACCCGGACACAAACGACGCCGACCCCCGCAGCTCCAGCAGCGCGCCATCCGTCAGCACACCGGCGTTTTCGTTCACTACGACGGCGGACGCGTTGGCCTCCACACCGCTGTCGAACACCAACCCATGCGCGGCGTACACCTGGCTCCCCGACACGCGCAGCACAGCGCCCCCCGACGCAACCACGCGCGCACTCGCGTACAACGCATATTCGCCACCGAGCACAGCCGCGTCCAGCGCCACACCGCCACCGACAAGCTCCAGCACGGCGCCGTCCACCGCCACCGTCCGCCCACCAGTCACCACGGTCACGAGGGCCACGCCGGACACAACCAGCACGGACCGCACGAGCCGCAGGCCCGACAGCACCAGCACCGGTGCGTACGGCGAGGACTGCGAGCCAAGAAGATACACAAGCGGCGTCGACCTCGCGGCAACCAGCAGGGAGTCCGTCACCGTCAGCACAGACCCCGCGGGATATGTGCCGGTCAGCACAAGCGCACCGTTCAGCGCCTCCACATCGCACACCGACAGCTCCACCGGCCCGCTCTCGTCGCTCCCCGCCGCCACCGCACCGCGCAAGCCTCCTCCGCCCATCACGTACAACACGGCGCCGTTCAGCAGCGACACGTTCTGCACAACGATCCGAACGCCGTCCCGCGCCATCCACGGCACGTAGAGCACAGAACTCACGCCGTCCAGCACAACGCGGCGCAGCGTCACCTCGCTCGCGCCAGCAGGCACGACGAACACTGACCGCA
>NW_901447.1:0-918 GCF_000209065.1 Trypanosoma cruzi | reverse complement strand
CGGCCGCATCCACAGTTTCTTGGCGCCCCGTCCCAAGGAAGAGGAGACGTGTGAGGGATCCACATCCGGCTCCAAATTATTCGTCCCGGGGCCCTTCGTGGGATCACCGTCTCCAGTTGCTCCTGTTTTTGGGAATAGCGGCGCAAAGTTTCGTACACACCTCACTCGACTGGCAAACTTTAGCGTGGTCACCGTCTCGGCTGTGTTATTCTCGTATGGCGGATCATTTGGACCCACACAAGCGAGAAGCACCGTCTTGCTACGGTTCCCAATCACATCCTGCAGAAGCCCAGTGAGGGTACTGTTCCGGTAAGGAACATGAACTGCTGCGGTGTTAGATATTGTCGCATTGGAGAGGGTTGCCACGACGTCACCCAATGCGGCCAGACTCTTATTTATGTGTCGTGCTTCCAACAAGCGGTCTCCCACGCTCTGCGACTTTGAAATCCTCTCCGAACCCGCCAAATCCACAAAAACCAACTTGCTCTCCATTCGCCTGAGGACAGTAGACGATGCACGTGTGGTGGAAGCCTCGTTTCGAAAGGGAATGCGGCGTTTCTGTGTGAGGTAAACAGTGAAGATGAGATGGGATCGACTTGAATGACAGTTCTGTTGTGTAGCATGGACCTGACGTCGAGAGGCACCTTCACGAAGAGTCCTCAGCGCTTCCCCTGCATCACACACCACGTGTTGTGTAAGGCCCACTACATGCGTGAGGCCATCGGATCCAATCTTCAAATTACACTGTGGTGTTACCTGTGTTTTTCCACGTTGCTCTGAAACGTTGCTTTTGCGCAATTGAAAATTGGGGATGATCACTTGTGGGGGCGCAAGTAAATCTCGTACCTTGTCATTATACAATTCCAGAAGACTACAAGAAACCTCATAAGTAGAGGAAGGGCGTTCGTCGTCATTACA
>NW_901446.1:0-918 GCF_000209065.1 Trypanosoma cruzi | reverse complement strand
TTTCGAATTATGAATGGTGGTGGTCAGAGACACTCTCTGTCAATGTCTGTTTGCGTGTTCACACACTGGACGCCAAACAACCCTGAACTATCCGCTGCTTGGAGGAATTTCGCGAGATCTTGCCCACAGGGGTGCTGCACTCGGCGGATCGTTTTCGAGCGGCCGCTGCACCACACGCTGTGGTCTAAATTTTTGTTTCGAATTATGAATGGTGGTGGTCAGAGACACTCTCTTTCAATGTCTGTTTGCGTGTTCACACACTGGACGCCAAACAACCCTGAACTATCCGCTGCTTGGAGGAATTTCGCGAGCTCTTGCCCACAGGGGTGCTGCACTCGGCGGATCGTTTTCGAGGGGAGGCTGCACCACACGCTGTGGTCTAAATTTTTGTTTCGAATTATGAATGGTGGTGGTCAGAGACACTCTCTTTCAATGTCTGTTTGCGTGTTCACACACTGGACGCCAAACAACCCTGAACTATCCGCTGCTTGGAGGAATTTCGCGAGCTCCTGCCCACAGGGGTGCTGCAGTCGGCGGATCGTTTTCGAGTGGCTGCTGCACCACACGCTGTGGTCTAAATTTTTGTTTCGAATTATGAATGGTGGTGGTCAGAGACACTCTCTGTCAATGTCTGTTTGCGTGTTCACACACTGGACGCCAAACAACCCGGAACTATCCGCTGCTTGGAGGAATTTCGCGAGCTCCTGCCCACAGGGGTGCTGCACTCGCCGGATCGTTTTCGAGTGGCTGCTGCACCACACGCTGTGGTCTAAATTTTTGTTTCGAATTATGAATGGTGGTGGTCAGAGACACTCTCTGTCAATGTCTGTTTGCGTGTTCACACACTGGACGCCAAACAACCCGGAACTATCCGCTGCTTGGAGGAATTTCGCGAGCTCCTGCCCACCAGGGGTGCTG
>NW_901445.1:0-918 GCF_000209065.1 Trypanosoma cruzi | reverse complement strand
TCAGGTTGTTTGGCGTCCAGTATGTGAACACGCACACAGATATTGACAGAGAGTGCCTCTGACTCCCACCATTCATAATCGGAAACAAAAATTTGGACCACAACGTGTGATGCAGCAGCCGCTCGAAAACGATCAGCCGAGTGCAGCACCCGTGTGGGCAAGAGCTCGCGAAATTCCCTCAAGCAGCGGATAATTCAGGGTTGTTTGGTGTCCAGTGTGTGAACACGCACACAGATATTAAGAGAGAGTGCCTCTGACTCCCATCATTCATAATTGGAAACAAAAATTTAGACCACGACGTGTGATGCAGCAGCCGCTCGAAAACGATCAGCCGAGTGCAGCACCCGTGTGGGCAAGAGCTCGCGAAATTCCCCCAAGCAGCGGATAATTCAGGGTTGTTTGGCGTCCAGTATGTGAACACGCACACAGATAGTAACAGAGAGTGCCTCTGACTCCCACCATTCATAATCGGAAACAAAAATTTGGACCACAACGTGTGATGCAGCAGCCGCTCGAAAACGATCAGCCGAGTGCAGCACCCGTGTGGGCAAGAGCTCGCGAAATTCCCTCAAGCAGCGGATAATTCAGGGTTGTTTGGTGTCCAGTGTGTGAACACGCACACAGATATTAAGAGAGAGTGCCTCTGACTCCCACCATTCATAATCGGAAACAAAAATTTAGACCACGACGTGTGATGCAGCAGCCGCTCGAAAACGATCAGCCGAGTGCAGTACCCGTGTGGGCAAGAGCTCGCGAAATTCCTCCAAGCAGCGGATAATTCAGGGTTGTTTGGCGTCCAGTATGTGAACACGCACACAGATATTGACAGAGAGTGCCTCTGACTCCCACCATTCATAATCGGAAACAAAAATTTGGACCACAACGTGTGATGCAGCAGCCGCTCGAAAACGATCAGCC
>NW_901444.1:0-918 GCF_000209065.1 Trypanosoma cruzi | reverse complement strand
TGCCGTGGATTCCGAGGAGGGAGCGGTGCGCCGCTGCCTGGAGCGCGGCGAGGCTGCGGCTGTGGACGAGCTTGGAGAGGAGTACAGGAGCGCGACGCACGAGCGAGCAGTGGAGGCGCTAGCCGCGGAGGAGGACGCCGCTCGCGGTCAGCTGGTCGGCGAGGAGCGCGAGGGCACGTGTGGATTGCACCGCGATGCCGTGGATTCCGAGGAGGGAGCGGTGCGCCGCCGCCTGGAGCGCGGCGAGGCTGCGGCTGTGGACGAGCTTGGAGAGGAGTACGGGAGCGCGACGCATGAGCGAGCAGTGGAGGCGCTAGCCGCGGAGGAGGACGCCGCTCGCGGTGAGCTGGTCGGCGAGGAGCGCGAGGACATGTGTGGATTGCACCGCGATGCCGTGGATTCCGAGGAGAGAGCGGTGCGCCGCTGCCTGGAGCGCGGCGAGGCTGCGGCTGTGGACGAGCTTGGAGAGGAGTACAGGAGCGCGACGCATGAGCGAGCAGTGGAGGCGCTAGCCGCGGAGGAGGACGCCGCTCGCGGTCAGCTGGTCGGCGAGGAGCGCGAGGACATGTGTGGATTGCACCGCGATGCCGTGGTTTCCGAGGAGAGAGCGGTGCGTCGCTGCCTGAAGCGCGGCGAGGCGGCGGCTGTGGACGAGCTTGGAGAGGAGTACAGGAGCGCGAAGCATGAGCGAGCAGTGGAGGCGCTAGCCGCGGAGGAGGACGCCGCTCGCGGTGAGCTGGTCGGCGAGGAGCGCGAGGACATGTGTGGATTGCACCGCGATGCCGTGGATTCCGAGGAGGGAGCGGTGCGCCGCTGCCTGGAGCGCGGCGAGGCTGCGGCTGTGGACGAGCTTGGAGAGGAGTACAGGAGCGCGACGCACGAGCGAGCAGTGGAGGCGCTAGCCGCGGAGGAGGACGC
>NW_901443.1:0-918 GCF_000209065.1 Trypanosoma cruzi | reverse complement strand
AGAAAAAGAAAAAAACATAACTCACGTTGGTCGCGTCCTCCCAATTCCCACCAAAATAGGCATTCATGCCGCAACGGATGGAGAGTCAAGGATGGCTTCTCATCGCCCACACATCGTTAGTCCCTTTAAAAAAGAAGTGGAGGCACTAAGAGCGTCTATTACCTACTTCCCACGCGGCACGGTTGACAGGGCCTGGGTGGGGGAGATGAGCGGGCGGTTAAAACACACATTTTGCCGCAAACCACAAATAGTAGTAAAATTTAAACACTGGTAAAATATTATTGGAACACTTCGACCAGACACATTTCTTGCGCCACATCGTTATTGTCGGAGTATGCGCATGGCGGGGCCTTGTCGCCACTTTTCCTTCCAAAATGGGAGGAGGGGAGCAGCAGGGGAAGTCCACAGTTCGGTTCCGTGCGCCCAACCTCCCCCCACACTCCAGAGAAGACATGCCCCACGCTCATACACCAGCAAAACGATTGGTCCATACATCGCTCTCTGACGGCCGGGACCGTTGTGGACTCACGAGGCAGCACTCTTTGAAAGGACCCCACAGCCGCCGGTGATCCCCACCGAGCGGAAGGTAACAAAAATAGGAGTGGGTGGAAGTGCACCGCAAAACAACTGCACCCGCCGCCCTTCAACGCGTTATTTTTTGTTGAAAAAATTAAAATAATAAAAAAGTTCAACGGGTAATTAAAAAAACGGGAAAGCAAAATGAAAAAGAATCGCCCTCATTTATTTAGCCTCATCTGTTATTATGCTCCTTCCAAACGTATTTAACAAACAAACAAACAAAAACCCTCCACACCAACCATGAGAGAGGCTCTCTTGCATCCGCGCATACACGTGAATGCAGGTCCCCTCACGACACACACAAACACACTCCCCACAAATATGCCCATTAGAGGGGCT
>NW_901442.1:0-918 GCF_000209065.1 Trypanosoma cruzi | reverse complement strand
CCGACCGCGCGTTCCTCGACCAGAAGCCGGAGGGCGTGCCGCTGCGAGAGCTGCCGCTCGACGACGACAGCGACTTTGTTGCGATGGAGCAGGAGCGCAGGCAACTGCTCGAGAAGGACCCGCGCAGGAACGCGAAGGAGATCGCTGCGCTTGAGGAGAGCATGAATGCCCGCGCACAGGAGCTGGCACGCGAGAAGAAGCTTGCTGACCGCGCGTTCCTCGACCAGAAGCCGGAGGGCGTGCCGCTGCGAGAGCTGCCGCTCGACGACGACAGCGACTTTGTTGCGATGGAGCAGGAGCGCAGGCAACTGCTCGAGAAGGACCCGCGCAGGAACGCGAGGGAGATCGCTGCGCTTGAGGAGAGCATGAATGCCCGCGCACAGGAGCTGGCACGCGAGAAGAAGCTTGCTGACCGCGCGTTCCTCGACCAGAAGCCGGAGGGCGTGCCGCTGCGAGAGCTGCCGCTCGACGACGACAGCGACTTTGTTGCGATGGAGCAGGAGCGCAGGCAACTGGTCGAGAAGGACCCGCGCAGGAACGCGAAGGAGATCGCTGCGCTTGAGGAGAGCATGAATGCCCGCGCACAGGAGCTGGCACGCGAGAAGAAGCTTGCTGACCGCGCGTTCCTCGACCAGAAGCCGGAGGGCGTGTCGCTGCGAGAGCTGCCGCTCGACGACGACAGCGACTTTGTTGCGATGGAGCAGGAGCGCAGGCAACTGCTCGAGAAGGACCCGCGCAGGAACGCGAGGGAGATCGCTGCGCTTGAGGAGAGCATGAATGCCCGCGCACAGGAGCTGGCACGCGAGAAGAAGCTTGCTGACCGCGCGTTCCTCGACCAGAAGCCGGAGGGCGTGTCGCTGCGAGAGCTGCCGCTCGACGACGACAGCGACTTTGTTGCGATGAGCAGGAGCGCAGGCA
>NW_901441.1:0-918 GCF_000209065.1 Trypanosoma cruzi | reverse complement strand
GGAGAGCTGGCTAACCTATTGTGTATATCCTGATAGAACGAGTACATTTCTTTATGGTACTTTTCTACCGTATGAATTTTTGGGAAGAAAACGACTTTAAGGGTTAGGGAACCGATAGAGGCCAGATAATTTTTTACTTTTATTTTGCCATTCCACCCAGCCCCTCGATTCCCACCTCGCGGTGGGGTCTTGTGGCTGGAGGACCCCAAAGTCTGCCACTTCGTAAGTAATAATATTTCGGATCTGAGTACAAAAGACCACGTGAGTAGTCAACAGAATACATATATATATATATATATATATATATATTTATTCAGAAGAAAAACATGAGGCAATTAACTACCTCTGGGGTACCTCTTTTTCCTTATCTTGTTTGGTTTTTATAGATAATTTTAGGATCCAGTCAGCGGCCCAGAAGATTGTTCTGTAGATCTCTGCGGCGCCTTGGCGTCGGCGCTTGGCCGCATTGTGGCGTGCCGTGCGCTTTTTCCTCTGCTTTGGCCGCAGGTCCCCTGCCCCCGCCCTTCTCTCCTCCCTTTGTTTCCCAAGAGCAAAGCCAAGCCAAGCAACCTAACCACACTTTATTACTATTTGTTTTTTTTGTTTTTCGCAGACAAGGATGGCAACCCCGAAGCAGGCAGCGAAGAAGGCGTCCAAGAAGCGCAGCGGCGGCCGCTCCGCGAAGGCCGGTCTGATCTTCCCAGTGGGCCGTGTGGGCTCGCTGCTGCGCCGCGGCCAGTATGCCCGCCGCATCGGCGCGTCGGGCGCTGTGTACATGGCGGCGGTGCTGGAGTACCTGACAGCCGAGCTGCTGGAGCTGTCCGTGAAGGCGGCGAGCCAGCAGGCAAAGAAGCCGAAGCGCCTGACACCCCGCACGGTGACGCTTGCCGTGCGCCACGACGACGACCTCGCTTCCAG
>NW_901440.1:0-918 GCF_000209065.1 Trypanosoma cruzi | reverse complement strand
CAAAGCACACTGCTGCGATGACTGCAACTTTAGCTGAATTTGCTCTTCCAAGTATTCCTTCGCGTTCTCCAAGGTTGATTCAATGCGCCACATGATGACCATGTGGGTCAGCTCATTCAGCAGGTGCTCGACGAGGGCCCGCACATAACGGTGCTCGGCGTTTGGAATGGCAGGGTATTGATTTAACCCACACGCCACTTCGCTTGCCCAAAGAAACGTCTGAAGTTCCCCAAAAAGGGATTCCACCACGTCGGACTTCGTCTTGTTGTTCGGTAATCGAGTACCAATGATGGAATTCAGGTCAATGTAGTCATAAATCTGCAGTAAACCCTCATTACTGTCAAGGAGCTGCTGGATACACGCAAGCTTGTACGTTACACCGCCCTCTGTCGATGGGAAAAGACGCACAAGACGATCCGGTACCACGACCTTCACTATGTTGTCTCCAATCATCTCGCTGCGCTCAAAACGTTTGGTACGAACAAAAGAGCCTTCATTAGAGGGGGTCCCTTTCGCCAACGTCAGGCAGTCACGAATCACCTCGCGATCACGCAAAAACTCCAACAAGAAGCGGACCCGCCAGAGTCTCCTCCTGGCACTTGGTGAGCTGAGGGAGGCAATACGTTTGTAATCCAGTAACGTCTCCTGCTCCACCTCGTTCAGTCTCTTCCACCAAGTTTCCAGAAGAACTCGTACCATTTGTGCCACGTTTGATGCGGGTTCACGTGCAGAGCTCGTCATAACTTCTGCCGTTTCCTTCTGCAGGATAGCGGTGGCCCGTTCGAGAATTCCAACCCGCGCAATGTGGCCGACGTGGCAACAATGTGTAGAGAAAGAAGCCTCCAAATATTCGTCACACAACGTACAGCGCCGCTGCCCTGAGTTGTAGAAGCGCGACTTCATCCGATTCATCTCCCC
>NW_901439.1:0-918 GCF_000209065.1 Trypanosoma cruzi | reverse complement strand
TCTGTTTGCGTGTTCACACACCTGAACGCCAAACAACCCGGAACTATCCGCTGCTTGGAGGAATTTCGCGAGCTCCTGCCCACAACGGTGCTGCACTCGGCGGATCGTTTTCGAGCGGCTGCTGCACCACACGCTGTGGTCTAAATTTTTGTTTCGAATTATGAATGGTGGTGGTCTGAGACACTCTCTTTCAATGTCTGTTTGCGTGTTCACACACTGGACGCCAAACAACCCGGAACTATCCGCTGCTTGGAGGAATTTCGCGAGCTCCTGCCCACAACGGTGCTGCACTCGGCGGATCGTTTTCGAGCGGCTGCTGCACCACACGTTGTGGTCTAAATTTTTGTTTCGAATTATGAATGGTGGTGGTCAGAGGCACTCTCTTTCACTGTCTGTTTGCGTGTTCACACACTGAACACCAAACAACCCGGAACTATCCGCTGCTTGGAGGAATTTCGCGAGATCCTGCCCACAACGGTGCTGCACTCGGCGGATCGTTTTCGAGCGGCTGCTGCACCACACGCTGTGGTCTAAATTTTTGTTTCGAATTATGAATGGTGGTGGTCTGAGACACTCTCTTTCAATGTCTGTTTGCGTGTTCACACACTGGACGCCAAACAACCCGGAACTATCCGCTGCTTGGAGGAATTTCGCGAGCTCCTGCCCACAACGGTGCTGCACTCGGCGGATCGTTTTCGAGCGGCTGCTGCACCACACGTTGTGGTCTAAATTTTTGTTTCGAATTATGAATGGTGGTGGTCAGAGGCACTCTCTTTCACTGTCTGTTTGCGTGTTCACACACTGAACGCCAAACAACCCGGAACTATCCGCTGCTTGGAGGAATTTCGCGAGCTCCTGCCCACAACGGTGCTGCACTCGGCGGATCGTTTTCGAGCGGCTGCTGCACCACACGCTGTG
>NW_901438.1:0-918 GCF_000209065.1 Trypanosoma cruzi | reverse complement strand
GGGGCAAGATCTCGCGACATTCCTCCAAGCAGCGGATAGTTCAGGGTTGTTTGGCGTCCAGTGTGTGAACACGCAAACAGACATTGAAAGAGAGTGCCTCTGACCACCACCATTCATAATTCGAAACAAAAATTTAGACCACAGCGTGTGGTGCAGCAGCCGCTCGAAAACGATTATCCGACTGCAGCACCCTTGTGGGCAAGATCTCGCGACATTCCTCCAAGCAGCGGATAGTTCAGGGTTGTTTGGCGTCCAGTGTGTGAACACGCAAACAGACATTGAAAGAGAGTGCCTCTGACCACCACCATTCATAATTCGAAACAAAAATTTAGACCACAGCGTGTGGTGCAGCAGCCGCTCGAAAACGATTATCCGACTGCAGCACCCTTGTGGGCAAGATCTCGCGACATTCCTCCAAGCAGCGGATAGTTCAGGGTTGTTTGGCGTCCAGTGTGTGAACACGCAAACAGACATTGAAAGAGAGTGCCTCTGACCACCACCATTCATAATTCGAAACAAAAATTTAGACCACAGCGTGTGGTGCAGCAGCCGCTCGAAAACGATTATCCGAGTGCAGCACCCTTGTGGGCAAGATCTCGCGACATTCCTCCAAGCAGCGGATAGTTCAGGGTTGTTTGGCGTCCAGTGTGTGAACACGCAAACAGACATTGAAAGAGAGTGCCTCTGACCACCACCATTCATAATTCGAAACAAAAATTTAGACCACAGCGTGTGGTGCAGCAGCCACTCGAAAACGATTATCCGACTGCAGCACCCTTGTGGGCAAGATCTCGCGACATTCCTCCAAGCAGCGGATAGTTCCGGGTTGTTTGGCGTTCAGTGTGTGAACACGCAAACAGACATTGAAAGAGAGTGCCTCTGACCACCACCATTCATAATTCGAAACAAAAAATTAGA
>NW_901437.1:0-918 GCF_000209065.1 Trypanosoma cruzi | reverse complement strand
GGGGGGTGGCCGCGTGAGAGTGAGTGTGAGAGAGCCATGCACCGCCCGCATACACACACTTCCTTCTCTCTCTGTGTGTGTGTCCCCTTGCATGGACTCTCGTCGTCGCCTCACCCCACGAAGCACACACAATAATGTGCCCATTGTATATATGCATGCACACCCATGCAGGCCCGTTGGTGCTCTCTTTTGCACGACACGCACCGCTGCCGTCCTGCCTGGCTGCATGGGCGGAGCACCGTAACTGTTTCTGTTTTGTTTTCATTGCATTGAGTGGGCGACCTCTCTCTCTCTCCCTGTGTGTGTGTTTTGCTTTACGGGAGCAATGAGAGTGTGTGTGCGCTGGTAGTCCCACGCTTCGGCTTTTTGTTTTGTTTTCCTTTTTGATTTTGTGGTTGAGTGCACCCATTCCGCGGCTGCGTGTGTGTGTGTGTGATGATATGAGTAATTTGCGTGTGTGCTTATCTGCCTCTCTCTGCCGTTGCTTTCTTCAGACTCTCTTGTGGCGCACAGCTGCTCTGCAAGTATAGGCGCTGACAAACACACACACACATGCACACACATGCCGTGCTTAAAACGCTGAGAATGCACGCACGCACAGGATTGTGGCTGCCGAGGCCCTCGCGAGGGGGAAAAAACCTGCATTTTTTTTTTTGACATGTTGCTCGGTGTGTGCTGACGCGTGACGAATAACAACACGCCCCAATAAGCAGAAAAGAAGTAAAACAAAATGGCGCTGAGCGGCACACCGGTAAGCCAAAAATACGCAATCACCAATAAAAAAGCCGGCGATCACCCAGCAGGCACATCAAGCGTCCTCAAAACCAACCTGGAACAGACAAAAAAAAGAGGCAATCATAGAAAACAAAGATCCCCGCCCCCAAACAGGAAAAACATTAAAGAAAACGCGATTCTTTT
>NW_901436.1:0-918 GCF_000209065.1 Trypanosoma cruzi | reverse complement strand
GGCGTGTTTCAGGAGCTGGTGGCCAGGCGTGACGCACTGGTGGCGACAGGGCCTGGCAGCAATCCTGAGTTGCTTACGGCGACGGAGCGCCAACTGCGCGGGCGAGCGAGCGAGCTTGCTGCTGCGAATAAGGCGGTGGACGCGTTCCGCGCCGACGAGGACGAGGCGGTGCGTGCGCGTAACCCCTTCCTGGAGTCGAACGAGGTGAAGCTGGTCCCCCTGCGCGAGTTTGGTCTCCCGAGCGACCCCACTTACGCGGCGCTGGCAAACGAGCGGCTGCAGTTGATGCAGAGCCCTGTGAGGAACGCAGCTGCCATCGCTGCGACGGAGGAAGCGCTACGGGGGCGCGTGGAGGAGCTCGCGCTGGCACGTGTAGCGGCTGAGGACGTATTGCTAGCCAAGTACCCGTTCTTTGCGACATTGCCAGGGGCTGTGTTGCTGGCAAATGAGGATGTAAAACGGAGTCCACTCTTTGCGACACTGGCTGCTCGCTACGAGGAACTTGCGGCGCAGCCGGAGGTGGATGAGTCGGAGCTGGAGACGGTGAAGGAGGCGCTTCTGCAGAGCGCAGCCCGACTGTTGAGCGAGGAAAAAGAGGCAGAGCAGGCGGCTGCGGAAGCGCGCAATGCCCTCCACGCGCAGTATCCCATGTGCGCGCGTGACGTGGGGGACGTGGTGGCGAAGGACCCCACAATTGCAGGTCTCATTGCACGACGCTCGGAGCTACTGAAGGACCCTGTGGGAAACAGTGACGCGATTGCTGATGTGGACAACATTCTGCACCGGCGCGGTCTCGAGGTGGAGGCCGCACGCAAGCGCCGTGGGAAGCCTTTGCAGCCCGATGGGCTTTTTGCCTTTGACGACGTTGAGCCCGACGACAGGGAAGTCTCTGACTACCGGGCACGTCGCCAGCGTCAG
>NW_901435.1:0-918 GCF_000209065.1 Trypanosoma cruzi | reverse complement strand
TTCCTTCTTGTTTGATTTCTTTTGATGATTTCAGGATCCGGCCAGCAGCCCAGGCGAATATATTTTTTTTCATCGGGTTGGGTTTGTTTGTTGTGGGCGCTGACTGTGTGTGTGTGTGTGTGTGTGCTGGTGCCACTGCGGCGTGGCGTGGCTGCTCCGTCGCGTCTCGGTCCCACTCCCCCGCTATCTCTGTTCTTTTGTGTGTATGCCTTGCACCTGCCCGTGTCTCTTCCTCCCATGCTGCGTGCTCTCGTTGTGCCCGCCCGGTGCCGGCCCGACGGGAGAGTTTACACCGCGAGCAACAAGCGAAGTCCACAAAGGCCCAAGTGACAATGATGCTGCGCCGCGTCCTCTGCGTGCTTGTCTTTGCCCTCTGCTGTGCGTGCGTGTGCACCACGGCTCAGGAGGAGGGGCAGTACGATGCTGCTGTGTTTGAGGCTGCTGGGGGCGACCCGAAGAAGAACACGACTACCACTACCACTACGTCTACTACTACCTCCAGTGCGCCCAAGAACACGACCACAACTACCTCCAAGGCACCGACTCCTGAAGACGCGCGCAGTCCTGGCGGCCCTGTGTGGGTGCCGGTGCCGCTGCTGCTGCTGGTCAGTGCCGCTGTGGCGACCGCCGGTGCTGCGTGCTGAGGACGGGGCGGGGCGCGTGCGCCGTCGGTCTGGAGTCCCGTTGTGTGCGGCCACTGCCCGCACGCGCGGGAGCACCGACTGGCGCCTGCGCCGCGTATATTTGAGCACCCTGCAGCGGTGTGGACGTATATATTCCGGTGTCTTTGGTTGTGCGTGCTGGCCCCGTGCCGCCTGCCCGTGCATTCTCTGCGACGGCCGCGCGCTGATGTACATCTTCTACCGCCGCCCCGCCACTTGTGGGGGGAAGCGTCGGTGCGCCTAATTTTAAAATTTA
>NW_901434.1:0-918 GCF_000209065.1 Trypanosoma cruzi | reverse complement strand
GGAAACCAATGGAGCCACACGACCACGCGATGGAAGTAATAAGAAAGCCCCATCCAATGTACTGCAGCTGAGTACAATATCTCCATCGCCAGTGACATCTGTAACGTATGCCTTATGAACTTTACTTTCCCATTTGAGTGTCATCATTGAATTTGCGCTTGTGTCCAGTGCCCATTCCTTAATAAAGCCATCGTCGTGGCCGATCAGTAGAGAGAAAGGTCGATGAGACTGGTGTGCATTTTTATCACTGTTGCACTTCAAACCGTAAAGCCGACGTAAGACAGTTATGGTACCGCCAACTTTGTGCTTCAGCAACGATTCCCCTGTTTCTGCCCTCCACAGAATTAGTGAAGTGTGCGATGAACTCCCCAGGATCATCCCATGGAAGTACAGAGATACCACAGCCATACCGTTCGTCGCCAATTTTTGAATTGGTCCCGTGAGACTTTTTTTAAGATCCCAAACATGCACGAACTGATCTACACTGGCAGTTGCCACCTTTGCATCATCCTCGTCACTTACTGCAATAGATGTTACACGTCCATCGTGAGATGAAAGCCGACGAAAAAGTTCAAACGTTTTAGCATCCCAAACGTACACCCTTGTTTCTACATCCGTGTTGTCTCCCTCTTTCTCCACCCTCGCATATAGATACGTTGCCGTGACAACGCACTGAACAACAGAGCAGTCATGGTGACTACAGATAGCCAGCGGCTGCACTGTGTCGGCGTCCCAGACAAGCAGTTTCCCCTTGTGATGCAAAGAAATCATAACAAGAGGCTTTTCCTTATCGGAGGCATACTGTCTTCCTTTTGCAGCCAAATTCTGTACTCCGCGAGTGCCCGCGGCAATCACAGGTTTATCCAAATTCAAAGGCTGAATCAACTTTGTTTTTTTCAGATTCAAAGGACCCGTGTA
>NW_901433.1:0-918 GCF_000209065.1 Trypanosoma cruzi | reverse complement strand
CCACAACGTGTGATGCAGCAGCCGCTCGAAAACGATCAGCCGAGTGCAGCACCCGTGTGGGCAAGAGCTCGCGAAATTCCTCCAAGCAGCGGATAGTTCAGGTTTGTTTGGTGTCCAGTGTGTGAACACGCAAACAGATATTGACAGAGAGTGTCTCTGACTCCCACCATTCACAATCGGAAACAAAAATTTGGACCACAACGTGTGATGCAGCGGCCGCTCGAAAGCGATCAGCCGAGTGCAGCACCCTTGTGGGCAAGAGCTCGCGAAATTCCTCCAAGCAGCGGATAGTTCAGGGTTGTTTGGTGTCCAGTGTGTGAACACGCAAACAGATATTGACAGAGAGTGTCTCTGACTCCCACCATTCACAATCGGAAACAAAAATTTGGGCCACAACGTGTGATGCAGCGGCCGCTCGAAAACGATCAGCCGAGTGCAGCACCCGTGTGGGCAAGAGCTCGCGAAATTCCTCCAAGCAGCGGATAATTCAGGGTTGTTTGGTGTCCAGTGTGTGAACACGCAAACAGATATTGACAGAGAGTGCCTCTGACTCCCACCATTCACAATCGGAAACAAAAATTTGGACCACAACGTGTGATGCAGCCGCCGCTCGAAAGCGATCAGCCGAGTGCAGCACCCTTGTGGGCAAGAGCTCGCGAAATTCCTCCAAGCAGCGGATAGTTCAGGGTTGTTTGGTGTCCAGTGTGTGAACACGCAAACAGATATTGACAGAGAGTGCCTCTGACTCCCACCATTCACAATCGGAAACAAAAATTTGGGCCACAACGTGTGATGCAGCCGCCGCTCGAAAACGATCAGCCGAGTGCAGCACCCGTGTGGGCAAGAGCTCGCGAAATTCCTCCAAGCAGCGGATAGTTCAGGGTTGTTTGGTGTCCAGTGTGTGAACACGCAAACAGA
>NW_901432.1:0-918 GCF_000209065.1 Trypanosoma cruzi | reverse complement strand
CGAATAAGATGCGATTTGAAGGAGGTTACGCGGGTGCAACGAGAGCACCGTCATAAGCAGTGGCCGGAGCTGAAACAGCGTATTCTGGAGACGCGGTTGAAAAGTGCCATCGTCGGCCTCGCAAGAAAACTAATGGCTTACGAGGATGCAGAGAACAAGGCGAAGGCCCAGCAGCGATTGGATATGGAACTCACTCGAGAGGAGTTACTTGAGGAGTTGTGTCGCTGTCGACTGGTTATGAACGGGCCGACGGTAAATGTGTCTGTTTTCCGTGCCGACGCGCAGGAACAACAACAACAACAACAACGACAGCGGGTAAAGAGCGAAGCGAGGATGACAGAAGATTTTGCGGCTGCGCTTGAAGAGGCTTTCACGATTATGGATGCACTGCAGGTAGAGAAAGATGCTGTGCTTTTGGAGAAGAAGACGCGTGAGGTGTCATACGAGGCGGAGCTGCGTATCCGCGTTGCGGAGACGGAGGGGTTGACTGCCACATTGCAAGAGCTACGGGGAACAGGTAAGCCTATTGAGGAAGCATCGTTTTTTGCATGGTTCGTCGCAGCGGTACGAGTTGGCGGATGAAAGTCCAGGGAACTCCGAGGACCACGACGGCGAAAGAAGGGAAGAGACGCCTAAATCTTCTTAACAGAGAGAATGAAGCTTAACGTTTGTTTGTTTGTGTGCATATTGAAATATACTGGGTTTTTTGGGTGATTGTGTGCATGGGGCGAGATAAGAGAGGGGCAGAGGAATGACGGAAAAGTGGAGATGGAGGGGATGCCAAGCGTTGAAGGTGCAGCAAGAAACCAAACCAAAACAATAAATAATAATAAAAGGGTCTGTTGTTTGCTGTTTGTTGTTGTTGTATTTTTATTTTATTTTATTTTTTTTTGTTGCTTTTGGGTGCGTATATATTTT
>NW_901431.1:0-918 GCF_000209065.1 Trypanosoma cruzi | reverse complement strand
GAGTTTCGCGAGCTCTTGCCCACAAGGGTGCTGCAGTCGGCGGATCGTTTTCGAGCGGCTGCTGCACCACACGTTGTTGTCTAAATTTTTGTCTTGAATTATGAATGGCGGGAGTCAGAGGCACTCTCTTTCAATGTATGTTTGCGTGTGCACACACTGGACACCAAACAACCCTGAATTATCCGCTGCTTGGAGGAATTTCGCGAGCTCTTGCCCACAAGGGTGCTGCAGTCGGCGGATCGTTTTCGAGCGGCTGCTGCACCACACGCTGTGGTCTAAATTTTTGTTTCGAATTATGAATGGCGGGAGTCAGAGGCACTCTCTTTCAATGTATGTTTGCGTGTGCACACACTGGACACCAAACAACCCTGAATTATCCGCTGCTTGGAGGAATTTCGCGAGCTCTTGCCCACAAGGGTGCTGCAGTCGGCGGATCGTTTTCGAGCGGCTGCTGCACCACACGTTGTTGTCTAAATTTTTGTCTTGAATTATGAATGGCGGGAGTCAGAGGCACTCTCTTTCAATGTATGTTTGCGTGTGCACACACTGGACACCAAACAACCCTGAATTATCCGCTGCTTGGAGGAGTTTCGCGAGCTCTTGCCCACAAGGGTGCTGCAGTCGGCGGATCGTTTTCGAGCGGCTGCTGCACCACACGTTGTGGTCTAAATTTTTGTTTCGAATTATGAATGGCGGGAGTCAGAGGCACTCTCTTTCAATGTATGTTTGCGTGTGCACACACTGGACACCAAACAACCCTGAATTATCCGCTGCTTGGAGGAATTTCGCGAGCTCTTGCCCACAAGGGTGCTGCAGTCGGCGGATCGTTTTCGAGCGGCTGCTGCACCACACGCTGTGGTCTAAATTTTTGTTTCGAATTAAAAATGGCGGGAGTCAGAGGCACTCTCTTTCAATGTA
>NW_901430.1:0-918 GCF_000209065.1 Trypanosoma cruzi | reverse complement strand
ATCCTTCCTAACACGAGATTGGGGGGTGAAACGTGGGTGACAGATGCAGGACCAAATGCCCAATCAACAACAGCTGTGTATTGCCTCTCTGACTCCCTACAGTTATCACGCGACCTGCCTTTTATTTGCATTTTCCAAAGTTTCTCATTTATTTTTTGACCATTTTTTGTGCATTGTGTCTGTTGGATCCTAGAAGAAGACGGACTTATTTGCAACACTGTGGATAATAAGGATAAATAGAGTCTCTGTGTAACTTGGAACTGTTCCCGCAAGATAGCATTAGCATTTTGTGTGTGTGTGTGTGTGTGTGGCGGCGCAACGGCGCCGAAATTTAGAGTACACCATTGCGTCACCCAAAAGGGCACTTGGAAGTTTTTTTGGGTAGGCAATGGATTCGCCTACTTCATTTGAGGCAATGACGGCGCCAACAGTCAGAAATAAACATTCACCGCCGCACAAAACCATGACACACGCAACGGTCACCAAGTTCTACACAGCGTCACCCACAATAACAGAGACCGGGAAAGGGACGGGCACTCCAGCTCACACCGCGTCACCCACATTAACGGAGACCGGGAAAGGGACGGGCACTCCAGCTCACACCGCGTCACCCACATTAACGGAGACCGGGAAAGGGACGGGCACTCCAGCTCACACCGCGTCACCCACAATAACGGAGACCGGGAAAGGGACGGGCACTCCAGCTCACACCGCGTCACCCACATTAACGCAGACCGGGAAAGGGACGGGCACTCCAGCTCACACTGCGTCACCCACATTAACGGATACCGGGAAAGGGACGGGCACTCCAGCTCACACCGCGTCACCCACAATAACGGAGACCGGGAAAGGGACGGGCACTCCAGCTCACACCGCGTCACCCACATTAACGCAGACCGGGAAAGGGACGGGCACTCA
>NW_901429.1:0-918 GCF_000209065.1 Trypanosoma cruzi | reverse complement strand
GTGGGCAAGATCTCGCGAAACTCCTCCAAGCAGCGGATGGTTCAGGGTTGTTTGGCGTCCAGTGTGTGAACACGCAAACAGACATTGACAGAGAGTGCCTCTGACCACCACCATTCATAATTCGAAACAAAAATTTAGACCACAACGTGCGGTGCAGCGGCCGCTCGAAAACGATCCGCCGAGTGCAGCACCCCTGTGGGCAAGATCTCGCGAAATTCCTCCAAGCAGCGGATGGTTCAGGGTTGTTTGGCGTCCAGTGTGTGAACACGCAAACAGACATTGAAAGAGAGTGTCTCTGACCACCACCATTCATAATTCGAAACAAAAATTTAGACCACAACGTGCGGTGCAGCAGCCACTCGAAAACGATCCGCCGACTGCAGCACCCTTGTGGGCAAGATCTCGCGAAACTCCTCCAAGCAGCGGATAGTTCCGGGTTGTTTGGCGTCCAGTGTGTGAACACGCAAACAGACATTGAAAGAGAGTGTCTCTGACCACCACCATTCATAATTCGAAACAAAAATTTAGACCACAACGTGCGGTGCAGCAGCCGCTCGAAAACGATCCGCCGACTGCAGCACCCTTGTGGGCAAGATCTCGCGAAACTCCTCCAAGCAGCGGATAGTTCCGGGTTGTTTGGCGTCCAGTGTGTGAACACGCAAACAGACATTGAAAGAGAGTGTCTCTGACCACCACCATTCATAATTCGAAACAAAAATTTAGACCACAACGTGCGGTGCAGCGGCCGCTCGAAAACGATCCGCCGAGTGCAGCACCCCTGTGGGCAAGATCTCGCGAAATTCCTCCAAGCAGCGGATAGTTCAGGGTTGTTTGGCGTCCCAGTGTGTGAACACACAAACAGACATGAAAGAGAGTGTCTCTGACCACCACCATTCATAAATAAACAAATCTAATAAT
>NW_901428.1:0-918 GCF_000209065.1 Trypanosoma cruzi | reverse complement strand
TGAATTCAGCGACTCTACTACGGGTGATGATGATGATGGTGACGGTGCGGCGCCGTGCAGTGTGCGCCGTGTGTTTCCTTGGGCTCTTGTGCTGCTGCTGCTCGTCCGTGTGCGTTACGGCGGCTGGGAGTCCTGGACATGTATCTGGTGATGCGGATACGGTGGTTGTGCCGGTGGATGTGTCGTGTCCTCAGAGTGACGGCAGCCTGAGCTATCGCGTGCGTGGGGGTGTGTGGGCGTGGACGAAGTGTTCTGCTGCCGGTGCTGAGGCTCAGTATGAGAATTATACGTTCAGTGGCTTTGATGTGCGCATGCATAGCCGAAATGGTGAGCTGGGTACTGTGTGTCATGTGGCCAATGCGGTGTACACATCTAACAACTGTGCTGCCAGCTGTGCAACGAAAGGGGAAGGGGTCACCGTTGCCTTCACGATGAATGTGACGACACATGAATACGCCGGCCTTTACGAATTGTGGTGGCGTCAATTTTCTTCCGACGGAACTATTCCTGCGCTTGCCCGGAGCAGCGATGCTGACCAGACGGGCATCTGTCACCCACCACCGCCCCGTGAAGGGAAGGATGAGAGAAAATCTGGTGAGGCAACGGCGCCGCAAGTCAGTGCCGAGCCGTCACGTCAAAACGAGGGTGCGCGACAGTCTGCCGCTGCTGACGCACCCCGTACCGTCGATCCGAGTCCCGCATCCAACACGGAGACCAACACGTCTAGGAAAAAGCCTCGCACTGCAACCGATCCGAACGAAAACGTGGCTCCAACACCGCCCAAGAGGAAGCCTGGCATTGCCATGAGTCGGAACATAGAAATGGATCCGAATGTATTCGTGACGAACACTGCGCCCGCCACTGCGTTGAGGATGGCAGTGGGCTCGAAGGATGCCCATAAGAGTGAAGCCCGTTGAC
>NW_901427.1:0-918 GCF_000209065.1 Trypanosoma cruzi | reverse complement strand
TCGTGCTGTATCTACGTCCGGGGCAGCCGCTGCAGCTTGAATAATTCGACACGTCGTCCCGTATCTAACGTCCGGGGCAGCCGCTGCAACTTGGATAATTCGACACGTCGTCCCGTATCTAACGTCCGGGGCAGCCGCTGCAACTTGGATAATTCGCACGTCGTCCTGTATCTAGCGTCCGGGGCAGCCGCTGCAACTTGGATAATTCGCACGTCGTCCTGTATCTAGCGTCCGGGGCCACCGCCCTACCATTTTTTATTTCTTGCGGCGGCCAACCCCGGCAGTAAGGACAAAAAAAAGAATCGCGTTTTCTTTAATGTTTTTCCTGTTTGGGGGCGGGGATCTTGTTTTCTATGATTGTCTCTTTTTTTTTGTCTGTTCCAGGTTGGTTTTGAGGACGCTTGATTTGCCTGCTGGGTGATCGCCGGCTTTTTTATTGGTGATTGCGTATTTTTGGCTTACCGGTGTGCCGCTCAGCGCCATTTTGTTTTACTTCTTTTCTGCTTATTGGGGCGTGTTGTTATTCGTCACGCGTCAGCACACACCGAGCAACATGTCAAAAAAAAAAAATGCAGGTTTTTTCCCCCTCGCGAGGGCCTCGGCAGCCACAATCCTGTGCGTGCGTGCATTCTCAGCGTTTTAAGCACGGCATGTGTGTGCATGTGTGTGTGTGTTTGTCAGCGCCTATACTTGCAGAGCAGCTGTGCGCCACAAGAGAGTCTGAAGAAAGCAACGGCAGAGAGAGGCAGATAAGCACACACGCAAATTACTCATATCATCACACACACACACACGCAGCCGCGGAATGGGTGCACTCAACCACAAAATCAAAAAGAAAAACAAAACAAAAAGCCGAAGCGTGGGACGACCAGCGCACACACACTCTCATTGCTCCCGTAAAGCAAAACACACACAGAG
>NW_901426.1:0-918 GCF_000209065.1 Trypanosoma cruzi | reverse complement strand
ATGCGGCGCCTCATCCTCAAGCAGGGCGGCCTCCAACGGCTGCGCCTCGTCGTGATCCAGACCCAGGCGGTGCTCGCGCTGTCGTTCAACAATCGCATGCGGCGCCTCATCCTCAAGCAGGGCGGCCTCCAACGGCTGCGCCTCGTCGTGATCCAGACCCAGGCGGTGCTCGCGCTGTCGTTCAACAATCGCATGCGGCGTCTCATCCTCAAGCAGGGCGGCCTCCAACGGCTCCGCCTCGTCGTGATCCAGGCCCAGGCGGTGCTCGCGCTGTCGTTCAACAATCGCATGCGGCGCCTCATCCTCAAGCAGGGCGGCCTCCAACGGCTGCGCCTCGTCGTGATCCAGACCCAGGCGGTGCTCGCGCTGTCGTTCAACAATCGCATGCGGCGCCTCGTCCTCAAGCAGGGCGGCTTCACGTGCTGTGAAGCCCTGGCGGTCACGCGCAGCAAGGTCACGGTCACGCTTCTCAGCCATGAAAATAGGCTCGCCTTCCCTGTCACTGTAGAGGGCGGCCTCCAACGGCTGCGCCTCGTCGTGATCCAGGCCCAGGCGGTGCTCGCGCTGTCGTTCAACAATCGCATGCGGCGCCTCGTCCTCAAGCAGGGCGGCCTCCAACGGCTCCGCCTCGTCGTGATCCAGACCCAGGCGGTGCTCGCGCTGTCGTTCAACAATCGCATGCGGCGTCTCATCCTCAAGCAGGGCGGCCTCCAACGGCTGCGCCTCGTCGTGATCCAGACCCAGGCGGTGCTCGCGCTGTCGTTCAACAATCGCATGCGGCGCCTCATCCTCAAGCAGGGCGGCTTCTAACGGCTCCGCCTCGTCGTGATCCAGACCCAGGCGGTGCTCGCGCTGTCGTTCAACAATCGCATGCGGCGCCTCGTCCTCAAGCAGGGCGGCTTCACGTGCTGTGAAGCC
>NW_901425.1:0-918 GCF_000209065.1 Trypanosoma cruzi | reverse complement strand
CCAGAAAAGAAGGTGCTTCCCTCCACCTGACGGTTGTGTGCAAGCGCCACGGCGGTGCCGCTGTCTGACAGCTGAATTTTGTGCCAGGGACCCGATATACTTAGTATTGAGGCGGCACTTACGTTGTTGCCCGTCACACGCCACTGTGCACCACCCTGGAGCGTCACCGAGCCGTCCAAATACACCAGCGTGGGATCAAACATCCCCGCGTCGCCAACAAAGGTGCAGTCCGCCACTCGCAGCAGCCCCGCGGAGCTCACGGTCGTATCCCCAAAAAAATAAACGCCATTGGCCGCGCTCATCGTGTTGTTCTCCACGTCAAAGTAGCCGCCGTTCTTCAAATCCACGGAGTGAAAATGAAGGGCGGAGTCCCAATTGTAAGCAACATCCATTGTCCTCAGCGTATTTCCCCTCACAATGATCCCACCACAATCAACGACAGCAGCATTGGCGAAATAAACTGCGTACCGATTTCCCTCGATGCGGTTGTCAAGTAGCAGCAGCGTCGAGTTCGCACCGAGAGCAAAGTCCAAAAAGGCAATGGCGTGGCTCCACTTCGACACAAGCGTGCTGCCAACCACCAGTATTTGGGAGCTCGCTCCAAAATTACCTTCAAACTCCAAAGCACCCCAATCCAATACCGAGGATTTCACGCTCACGTGCACGCGCGCACCACTCCCCTTGATCGAAAGGTCCATGAGGACGCACTGCAGCAGCGTGATGTTGAGTGTCTGTTCTGGCGCATCGAATCTCCACAGGTCCAGCACGATCGCGGCGGTGAAGGTCACGCTGACGAAGCACAGACCACGCACACCGGGATCAGGATCGTCCACGGAGCTGATGCTGCCACCGTGCACGCAGCGGACCCCCGTGTCCCTCGCATCGGGGAGCGGGAGCGGTCCAAGGCCGTCCGGAACC
>NW_901424.1:0-918 GCF_000209065.1 Trypanosoma cruzi | reverse complement strand
GTTCATCAGAAGATAATTATGAAAAATGTCAAATTGTTTTAAATTTTGCAATAATAATCTTTTTTCGCATAAATTTTTCAAATTTACCTCATATGTAGTTCTAGTGCAATCTGATTTGGGAAAAACTGGTAGCAGGCGGTGCAGTTTGCCACCGGATCATTTGTGTTTGCTGATAATGCTGTTGCTATCAGCGGTAGCGATAAGCCATTATGTGAGCTACTGGTTGAAGCTACTTCATCATCATCTTTTGTAGCATGGATTGATTTTCCGGATAGACTAAATACAGCTGGTGAAGTTTCTAGACGTAACGGTGCGGTCGGTAGTGATTCCGGCCGTGTGGTTACTGGTAATGGTAGTTGTAATAATTCCGATTTTATCGAATGTTGCAATTGCTGTTGTTGGTGTTGATGTTCTGGAATAGAAATATTTTCAGTAATATAAAATTTACAAAATTGCTTGATTTCGAGACTTCGTATTCTGAAGTTGTTCAACGGATTTAATCTATATTAAAAGAAAAGACTTTACCTTCTTGTTTTGGGCTAATTTGATGGTTAATTGTAAATGGCATTGATCCAAGTGATGTTTGAGGTGCGCTGGAAGCAGCGATCGGACTTGAAAGACCACGCGGTAAACCAAGCGGAAAGAACGGAAAAGGTGGCATGAATGGTGTTGACACAAGATCATTCTTCATAGGTAACATCAAATTTGCAGCATTTACTTGAAGCATAGAAGAAGTACTGAAATAAATGCAATTTATGGGTGTCACTCATTGTCTTTAGAAATAATTATATTTTAGAATCAAACACTTCAAATCATCATTCTTTCAGCATTTCATTTTTTCAGTGTACAAATGTCTTCCGAAATAATTTCTAGAATGATTTCTGGATAATTAAGCTGAATAGCTAGAAAGCTGAATAC
>NW_901423.1:0-918 GCF_000209065.1 Trypanosoma cruzi | reverse complement strand
CGTGTGGTGCAGCATTCGCTCGAAAACGATCCGCCGACTGCAGCACCATTGTGGGCAAGAGCTCGCGAAACTCCTCCAAGAAGCGGATAATTCAGGGTTGTTTGGTGTCCAGTGTGTGCACACGCAAACATACATTGAAAGAGAGTGTCTCTGACTCCCGCCATTCATAATTCGAAACAAAAATTTAGACCACAGCGTGTGGTGCAGCAGCCGCTCGAAAACGATCCGCCGAGTGCAGCACCATTGTGGGCAAGAGCTCGCGAAACTCCTCCAAGAAGCGGATAATTCAGGGTTGTTTGGTGTCCAGTGTGTGCACACGCAAACATACATTGAAAGAGAGTGCCTCTGACTCCCGCCATTCATAATTCGAAACAAAAATTTAGACCACAGCGTGTGGTGCAGCAGCCGCTCGAAAACGATCCGCCGACTGCAGCACCATTGTGGGCAAGAGCTCGCGAAACTCCTCCAAGAAGCGGATAATTCAGGGTTGTTTGGTGTCCAGTGTGTGCACACGCAAACATACATTGAAAGAGAGTGTCTCTGACTCCCGCCATTCATAATTCAAGACAAAAATTTAGACCACAACGTGTGGTGCAGCAGCCGCTCGAAAACGATCCGCCGACTGCAGCACCCTTGTGGGCAAGAGCTCGCGAAACTCCTCCAAGAAGCGGATAATTCAGGGTTGTTTGGTGTCCAGTGTGTGCACACGCAAACATACATTGAAAGAGAGTGTCTCTGACTCCCGCCATTCATAATTCGAAACAAAAATTTAGAACACAGCGTGTGGTGCAGCAGCCGCTCGAAAACGATCCGCCGAGTGCAGCACCATTGTGGGCAAGAGCTCGCGAAACTCCTCAAGCAGCGGATAATTCAGGGTTGTTTGGTGTCCAGTGTGTGCACACGCAAACATACATTGAA
>NW_901422.1:0-918 GCF_000209065.1 Trypanosoma cruzi | reverse complement strand
AGGGGCAATCGGAATGGACACCACAAGCACCACGACGGAAAACTGTAACGAACGGCGAAAATGTTTCGTAAAACTCAGCAAGTAGGTAGATAAAGCAGATAAGGCACAAAGTAAATGAGAAACTTGTCAACACCACCATCACTCGTGAGAGAATCACATGAATATTTCCAAGATCGGATTCCACTGACTGCAGCAACACCGCAGTTTTGCCAAAAAAGGTGTTTTGTCCAGTGTACTGCACCGTTCCATCCACCTCACCGCGCACAACGTTTGAGCCCATTTTGGGCATGTGGTCCGTTCCCATCGTCACGGGAAGCGACTCACCCGTCAGCGCCGCCTCGTCCACGTCAATCACACCCTCGTTGATGCTGCAATCGGCAGGCACCGCGGAGCCGGATGCGAGCTTCACAAGATCACCAGGCACCAGCAGCGCGGCATCCAGCTGCTGCCATGCTCCGTCACGGTGGACGGTCGCCACGGGCTTCAGTGAGTTCTTCAGCGCAGCCACAGCGTCGCCTGCCTTGATTGTCTCATACCACCCAATTGTGGCATTGGCAAGCTGAATAACAAGAAGAATGGCACCGTCAGGCCAGTTCTCCAGCGCAAACTCAATGATGATGGCGACCCACAGCGCAAAAGGCATAGGACCCCATAGGTTACGCACAAATATCAGCCAACTGGGCGTTTTCTTCTCCGGGAGCTCGTTGCGTCCGTATTTGGCAAGGAGCTCTTCCGCTTCGGCCGTCGTCAGACCCTTGGACGGCGGTAGCATTGGCACTTCATCGACGTCGTCCTCCTTGTGCTCACTAATGGCCTTGGAGAGAACGGACTGACGCTTTTGCGGCTTTTGTGGGGGATGTTGTTCGTTGAAGTTACCATTATTGCTGTTGTTCAGCACGGACCTATCGTTCTTCTGGT
>NW_901421.1:0-918 GCF_000209065.1 Trypanosoma cruzi | reverse complement strand
CAGCGTGTGGTGCAGCAGCCGCTCGAAAACGATCATCCGAGTGCAGCACCCTTGTGGGCAAGATCTCGCGACATTCCTCCAAGCAGCGGATAGTTCAGGGTTGTTTGGCGTCCAGTGTGTGAACACGCAAACAGACATTGAAAGAGAGTGCCTCTGACCACCACCATTCATAATTCGAAACAAAAACATAGACCACAGCGTGTGGTGCAGCAGCCACTCGAAAACGATTATCCGACTGCAGCACCCTTGTGGGCAAGATCTCGCGACATTCCTCCAAGCAGCGGATAGTTCAGGGTTGTTTGGCGTCCAGTGTGTGAACACGCAAACAGACATTGAAAGAGAGTGCCTCTGACCACCACCATTCATAATTCGAAACAAAAATTTAGACCACAGCGTGTGGTGCAGCAGCCACTCGAAAACGATTATCCGACTGCAGCACCCTTGTGGGCAAGATCTCGCGACATTCCTCCAAGCAGCGGATAGTTCAGGGTTGTTTGGCGTCCAGTGTGTGAACACGCAAACAGACATTGAAAGAGAGTGCCTCTGACCACCACCATTCATAATTCGAAACAAAAACATAGACCACAGCGTGTGGTGCAGCAGCCACTCGAAAACGATTATCCGACTGCAGCACCCTTGTGGGCAAGATCTCGCGACATTCCTCCAAGCAGCGGATAGTTCAGGGTTGTTTGGCGTCCAGTGTGTGAACACGCAAACAGACATTGAAAGAGAGTGCCTCTGACCACCACCATTCATAATTCGAAACAAAAATTTAGACCACAGCGTGTGGTGCAGCAGCCGCTCGAAAACGATCCGCCGAGTGCAGCACCCTTGTGGGCAAGATCTCGCGACATTCCTCCAAGCAGCGGATAGTTCCGGGTTGTTTGGCGTCCAGTGTGGAACACGCAAACAGACATG
>NW_901420.1:0-918 GCF_000209065.1 Trypanosoma cruzi | reverse complement strand
AGAAGTAAAACAAAATGGCGCTGAGCGGCACACCGGTAAGCCAAAAATACGCAATCACCAATAAAAAAGCCGGCGATCACCCAGCAGGCACATCAAGCGTCCTCAAAACCAACCTGGAACAGACAAAAAAAAAGAGGCAATCATAGAAAACAAAGATCCCCGCCCCCAAACAGGAAAAACATTAAAGAAAACGCGATTCTTTTTTTTGTCCTTACTGCCGGGGTTGGCCGCCGCAAGAAATAAAAAATGGTAGGGCGGTGGACCCGGACGCTAGATACAGGACGACGTGTCGAATTATCCAAGTTGCAGCGGCTTCCCCGGACGTTAGATACGGGACGACGTGTCGAATTATCCAAGTTGCAGCGGCTGCCCCGGACGTTAGATACGGGACGACGTGTCGAATTATCCAAGTTGCAGCGGCTGCCCCGGACGTTAGATACGGGACGACGTGTCGAATTATCCAAGTTGCAGCGGCTGCCCCGGACGTTAGATACAGCACGACGTGTCGAATTATCCAAGCTGCAGCGGTGGCCTCGGGCGTTAGATATATGACGACTTACAGTAGTAACCACGCTGCGGCTGCGCATCCTAAACACGTCTTTTTCGTTTTCCAGGGGACAACGCAAATGTGCTCGATTGTTCGAAGATCGACATTAATACTTTACGTGAAAAGGAGTCGCGCTACCGCATTTTTTTAGCTCAGTGGCAAACACGCTCACAATGTCATCCGGGGACGCGGGTTCGATTCCCGCAGAAGCCTAAGTTTTTTCCATTTTTTTTTTTTTGAATTCTTGTTTCATATTGCTTTTTAAACTTCTGGTTTGCAGGACGGTGTGCGAGTTCTGCAATCGCACTGATTCCATCTGTTTCGTGGTTTGTGCGGCTGCGGCTGCGGTGGTGGCCGCGTGAGAGTGAGTG
>NW_901419.1:0-918 GCF_000209065.1 Trypanosoma cruzi | reverse complement strand
CGATTATCCGAGTGCAGCACCGTTGTGGGCAAGATCTCGCGAAATTCCTCCAAGCAGCGGATAGTTCCGGGTTGTTTGGCGTTCAGTGTGTGAACACGCAAACAGACATTGAAAGAGAGTGTCTCTGACCACCACCATTCATAATTCGAAACAAAAACATAGACCACAGCGTGTGGTGCAGCAGCCGCTCGAAAACGATTATCCGAGTGCAGCACCGTTGTGGGCAAGATCTCGCGAAATTCCTCCAAGCAGCGGATAGTTCCGGGTTGTTTGGCGTCCAGTGTGTGAACACGCAAACAGACATTGAAAGAGAGTGTCTCTGACCACCACCATTCATAATTCGAAACAAAAACATAGACCACAGCGTGTGGTGCAGCAGTCGCTCGAAAACGATTATCCGAGTGCAGCACCGTTGTGGGCAAGATCTCGCGAAATTCCTCCAAGCAGCGGATAGTTCCGGGTTGTTTGGCGTCCAGTGTGTGAACACGCAAACAGACATTGAAAGAGAGTGTCTCTGACCACCACCATTCATAATTCGAAACAAAAACATAGACCACAGCGTGTGGTGCAGCAGCCGCTCGAAAACGATTATCCGAGTGCAGCACCGTTGTGGGCAAGATCTCGCGAAATTCCTCCAAGCAGCGGATAGTTCCGGGTTGTTTGGCGTCCAGTGTGTGAACACGCAAACAGACATTGAAAGAGAGTGTCTCTGACCACCACCATTCATAATTCGAAACAAAAACATAGACCACAGCGTGTGGTGCAGCAGTCGCTCGAAAACGATTATCCGAGTGCAGCACCGTTGTGGGCAGGAGGTCGCGAAATTCCTCCAAGCAGCGGATAGTTCCGGGTTGTTTGGCGTCCCAGTGTGTGAACACGCAAACAGACATTGAAAGAGAGTGTCTCTGACCACCACCA
>NW_901418.1:0-918 GCF_000209065.1 Trypanosoma cruzi | reverse complement strand
AGCGTCGCCAAAACCGGCCGCTGCGTACTCCTCCGCCGTCGACAGGACACGTCCACCAACGTCGTTGCACGCCACCCTCAAATGCGCCCCAGCCGAGAGCGACAGGCTCACCGACACCATCCGCGGCAGCAGCGCTCGGTTGCGCACAAAGCTCAGCGTGCTCCCAGCAGCGGTCACGGCGCCAGCGGCGTAGAGCATCTCCCTCGAGACACCGTCGTGCACGTTGCCCTTCGCCAGCAACATCGACCCACCGGCCAGGCTCACCGTCGAATAAAACGCCACCGCGTAGTCCTCCGTCGACGCAAAGTCGCTCCGCACAAGCGCCACAGCGGAGTCCGACACGCTCACAGCCCCACGCACAGACACCGCGTGCTTGCACAGCAGGAAGTCGCCGTCAACAAACGCCACAACGGAGTCGCCGCTGGCCGCAACACCGCCCTCCACCGACACGCACAGCCCCAGCGCCGTCTGCACAAAAAGCCCGTCCACGTACAGCGCACCACGCGACGACAGCGCCACGCCGCCAACCACCAAAACGCCAACAGCGTCGCGGAACCCCGCCACCACGTGCGTGCGCGCGATGGTCAGCACACTCCCAGTCAGATTCACCTTGTGCACCACGAGGCACGCGGAGGCGTCGCCAAGGTCGTAGGCGTTACGGTACGCAACACGCCTCTCTGCGATCAGCACCGAGTCCACCACAGTGACGCGCGAGCCCGGCGGAAATCGGTTCGCCACCAGCACGCCGCCGCCGGAGCGCGACTCAAGCCCGCTGATCAACACATCGGCGCGCTCGCCAGCAGGCGGGTCGGACCGCCACCCAACAACGTACACGCTCGCTCCGCCCACAAACGTGCAGTTCGCCAGCGTCACGTTGCGCACGCTCCCTGACATCGACCCCACGTCCACCACGACGTC
>NW_901417.1:0-918 GCF_000209065.1 Trypanosoma cruzi | reverse complement strand
CAGGAGGCCAGCAAGGAGGAGTACGAGCACCGCCAGAAGGAGCTGGAGAACCTGTGCACGCCCATCATGACGAAGATGTACCAGGGCATGGGCGCGGGCGGCGGTATGCCCGGGGGTATGCCTGGTGGAATGCCCGGAGGTATGCCCGGAGGTATGCCCGGGGGCATGCCTGGCGGCGCGAACCCGTCGTCTTCGTCAGGACCGAAGGTGGAGGAAGTGGACTGAGAGCGCATCCCCGAAGATGTTCTCATGGCGGCGTCTGCTCGCGAACCAATAGCCCGTTGGTTTTCTCCCTTGTAGAGCGTAGAGGTCTGCGACAAACCCAGCTGCCATCACTATTTTTATTATTGGTTTTTTCCCCTCTCTATTATTATTATTATTATTATTGTTTTTCTTCGCTCTCCATTATTATTATTGTTATTATTATTATTACGGTTGTTATTTGTATTGTCATTGCGACGGCACTTGTGCTGTTGAGGGCACCACGGTTGCCTCTGCCATTTTTGTTGCTGCTGCCGCCTGTGTGCGTGTCCTTGTACTGCCGGCTTCCTTTCCTCCTTTCTCCCCCGCTCCTCCGCCCTGTGCCACGGAGCACGCCAGAGTCAATCAAGGTCGAGAGCTAACTTTTAAAAAACAGCAGGAAAGAAGAAGAAAATGACGTACGAGGGAGCCATCGGCATCGATCTCGGCACAACTTACTCGTGCGTTGGTGTTTGGCAGAACGAGCGCGTGGAGATCATTGCGAACGATCAGGGCAACCGCACAACGCCGTCGTACGTGGCGTTCACCGACACGGAGCGTCTGATCGGTGATGCCGCGAAGAACCAGGTTGCGATGAACCCGACGAACACCGTCTTCGACGCGAAGCGCCTCATTGGGCGGAAGTTCAGCGACCCCGTTGGCAGTCGGACATGAAGC
>NW_901416.1:0-918 GCF_000209065.1 Trypanosoma cruzi | reverse complement strand
AAAAAGCCGGCGATCACCCAGCAGGCACATCAAGCCTCCTAAAAACCAACCTGGAACAGACAAAAAAAAGAGACAATCATAGAAAACAAAGATCCCCGCCCCCAAACAGGAAAAACATTAGAGAAAACGCGATTCTTTTTTTTGTCCTTACTGCCGGGGTTGGCCGCTGCAAGAAATAAAAAATGGTAGGGCGGTGGCCCCGGACGTTGGATACAACACGACGTGTCGAATTATCCAAGTTTGCAGCGGCTGCCCCGGACGTTGGATACAACACGACGAATCGTAGTAACCACGCTGCGGCGGCGCACCCTAAACATGTCGTTTTCGTTTTCCAGAGGACAACGCAAATGTGCTCGATTGTTCGAAGATCGAAATTAATACTTTACGTGAAAAGGGGTCGCGCGACCGCATTTCTATAGCTCAGTGGCAAACACGCTCACAATGTCATCCGGGGACGCGGGTTCGATTCCCGCAGAAGCCCAAGTTTTTTCCATTTTTTTTTGAATTCTTGTTTCATATTGCTTTTTAAACTTCTGGTTTGCAGGACGGTGTGCGAGTTCTGCAATCGCACTGATTCCATCTGTTTCGTGGTTTGTGCGGCTGCGGCTGCGGTGGTGGCCGCGTGAGAGTGAGTGTGAGAGAGCCATGCACCGCCCGCACACACACTCTTCCTTCTCTCTCTGTGTGTGTGTGTCCCCTTGCATGGACTCTCGCCCTCACCTCACCCCACGAGACACACACAATAATGTGCCCATTGTATATATGCATGCACACCCATGCAGGCCCGTTGGTGCTCTCTTTTGCACGACACGCACCGCTGCCGTCCTGCCTGGCTGCATGGACGGAGCACCGTAACTGTTTCTGTTTTGTTTTTATTGCATTGAGTGGGCGACCTCTCTCTCTCTCCCTCTGTGTGTG
>NW_901415.1:0-918 GCF_000209065.1 Trypanosoma cruzi | reverse complement strand
CGCTTATTGCCAGGCTGCTCCTTGTATTTCAGGGCGGTGCAGTGATGGATATAATTCATGCCATGCTGGGTTTGGTGCGTAGTCCCGTTCTCACCACCTTTATGCAAGTGTCATCACGCCTTATTGTGTTGTTTGGTTCACTAAGGATTGGCCCAACCGATTCTCGTCATAGTCCCTTCTTTACTCAGATGGTTGTGGCCTGGTCGTTGTCGGAGATTATTCGTTATGCCTTTTATGCAACGAACCTACTTGACTTTAAACCCAAGATACTCACGTGGCTTCGATACACTGCATTCATGTTGCTTTACCCCGTTGGCATCAGCGGGGAAGTTGGCTGCTTTTACAAGGCTCTTCCATACATCAAGGCGAATAAGCCGTGGTCAATGGAACTGCCCAACCGCTACAACTGGACCTTTTCGTGGTACAATACCGTGTGGCTTATTCTCCTTGGCCTCTACCCATATGGCAGTTATGTCATGTACACATACATGCTGCAGCAGAGGCGGAAGGTATTGGGCTTCACCACCCGCACGGCGCCGCCAGCATCAGGAGCTACGACGGCAACAAAAAGCTCGAAGAAGCAATAAAATCCCAAATGAGAGAAAAGAAAGAGGCGGGAGGAATACCCGCAATTTAACTCAAAAAAAAAAAAAATCAACCACAACAAAAAGACTACACATATATGTACGCACCATCTTTTTTGTTTGGGTTATTCGTTTATCAACACTGAAATTATATCTTTTCCCTCACACACACACACACACACACGCCACAGCAGTCCAAACAACTTCAAGGCCGTCAAGGGAAAAAGTTCAAAATTTAAAATAAATAAATGGCTGCTGTCTTATTTATCGGTAATTGTTTTATTCATTTAAGTATTTGTTTTTTTTTTTTTTTTTTTTTTTTTTTTGGCCCCCC
>NW_901414.1:0-918 GCF_000209065.1 Trypanosoma cruzi | reverse complement strand
CGCACCCGCAAGCAGCACAGCCGCCATGCAGAAGTACTGGACGTGGCAGCCTCCCACGGGCGGGTGCACAGCCGCAATCAGGCACACCACGCACAGCACCGACAGCTGGAACACGCACCAGTACACGTGGCTGCCCCTCATGTTCGTCAGCATGCCGCCGTACATCCGCTGCTGCGCCGCGGGGTGCCAATACCCGACGGGGTACAGCAGGCGCTCGTGCTGCGGCTTCCTCGAAAACTGCCAGTACTTCGTGAAGCTCGCGCCCACGTGGCGGGCAATGAAGTAGCACACGCCAGCAGGAAACGCCACACCGTACAGCACGCCAACGACACCAACCACGCGGTGCTGCACGCGGGCGCCGGGCATCGCCAGTGCAAACACAGAGCAAAAGAAAATGCCGAGGTGCATCGCGTGCGCCACAACGTACGTCAGGCTCGGGAAGCGCATCGTCGCCCACGCACTCGCAGCGTCCACGCCGCGCCACCGCTGGAAGGCGGCCGTCACACCGCAGTGCACGCACCCAAACACAGCGGCGAGCAGCGCGTTGCCCACCACCATCCACAGCGGGTCAAGAGCAGCAAACACCGACAGGAAGTACGGCAGCGCAACGGTGCTCGCACGCTCCTGCGCCGAGGCACATGACATCCTCGCAAACACGCCGAGTGCCTGCATCTCCAGGATGGAGCCCAGCCCGCCGGTCACCACCACGGCAACAGCCGTCGCACCCGCAACAACGCCGGTGATTGCCGAGAGGGCGCTGGCAGCGGCGGGCAGCTTGTTGGACCTGATCGTGAAGGACCCAAGCAGCACTCCCCTGCAACCGCCAGACACCGCCGCAGCGTCGCAGCGAATGACTATCGTCTCGTCGGCAGCAGTGAAGTAACCGCGGTGCACGGGCACAGCCAGCTCCAGGACGGT
>NW_901413.1:0-918 GCF_000209065.1 Trypanosoma cruzi | reverse complement strand
ATTGTGGCTGCCGAGGCCCTCGCGAGGGGGAAAAAACCTGCATTTTTTTTTTTTGACATGTTGCTCGGTGTGTGCTGACGCGTGACGAATAACAACACGCCCCAATAAGCAGAAAAGAAGTAAAACAAAATGGCGCTGAGCGGCACACCGGTAAGCCAAAAATACGCAATCACCAATAAAAAAGCCGGCGATCACCCAGCAGGCACATCAAGCGTCCTCAAAACCAACCTGGAACAGACAAAAAAAAAGAGACAATCATAGAAAACAAAGATCCCCGCCCCCAAACAGGAAAAACATTAAAGAAAACGCGATTCTTTTTTTTGTCCTTACTGCCGGGGTTGGCCGCCGCAAGAAATAAAAAATGGTAGGGCGGTGGCCCCGGACGCTAGATACAGCACGACGTGTCGAATTATCCAAGTTGCAGCGGCTGCCCCGGACGTTAGATACGGGACGACGTGTCGAATTATCCAAGTTGCAGCGGCTGCCCCGGACGTTAGATACAGCACGACGTGTCGAATTATCCAAGTTGCAGCGGTGGCCTCGGGTGTTAGATATATGACGACTTACAGTAGTAACCACGCTGCGGCTGCGCATCCTAAACATGTCTTTTTCGTTTTCCAGGGGACAACGCAAGTGTGCTCGATTGTTCGAAGATCGACATTAATACTTTACGTGAAAAGGAGTCGCGCGACCGCATTTTTTTAGCTCAGTGGCAAACACGCTCACAATGTCATCCGGGGACGCGGGTTCGATTCCCGCAGAAGCCTAAGTTTTTTCCATTTTTGTTTTTTTTGAATTCATACTTTTTCCTTTTTATCGATTTATTAGTGCTTTAAGTATTTATAAATAATTATATTATTATTTAACTATCTCTAGATAATATAAAATAAAAAATGTTTTAATTTAATATTTGCGCGA
>NW_901412.1:0-918 GCF_000209065.1 Trypanosoma cruzi | reverse complement strand
AAAAGGAAAACAAACAAAAAAGCCGAAGCGTGGGACGACCAGCGCACACACACTCTCATTACTCCCGTAAAGCAAAACACACACACAGAGGGAGAGAGAGAGAGGTCGCCCACTCAATGCAATAAAAACAAAACAGAAACAGTTACGGTGCTCCGTCCATGCAGCCAGGCAGGACGGCAGCGGTGCGTGTCGTGCAAAAGAGAGCACCAACGGGCCTGCATGGGTGTGCATGCATATATACAATGGGCACATTATGTGTGTGCTTCGTGGGGTGAGGTGAGGGCGAGAGTCCATGCAAGGGGACACACACACACACAGAGAGAAGGAAGAGTGTGTGTGCGGGCGGTGCATGGCTCTCTCACACTCACTCTCACGCGGCCACCACCGCAGCCGCAGCCGCACAAACCACGAAACAGATGGAATCAGTGCGATTGCAGAACTCGCACACCGTCCTGCAAACCAGAAGTTTAAAAAGCAATATGAAACAAGAATTCAAAAAAAAATGGAAAAAACTTAGGCTTCTGCGGGAATCGAACCCGCGTCCCCGGATGACATTGTGAGCGTGTTTGCCACTGAGCTATAAAAATGCGGTCGCGCGACCCCTTTTCACGTAAAGTATTAATTTCGATCTTCGAACAATCGAGCACATTTGCGTTGTCCCCTGGAAAACGAAAACGACATGTTTAGGGTGCGCCGCCGCAGCGTGGTTACTACGATAAGTTCGTCATATATCTCTCGTACGGGGCCGCAGCCGCAGCGTGGTTACTACGATAAGTCGTCATATATCTCTCGTACGGGGCCGCAGCCGCAGCGTGGTTACTACGATTCGTCGTGTTGTATCCAACGTCCGGGGCAGCCGCTGCAACTTGGATAATTCGACACGTCGTCCTGTATCTAACGTCCGGGGCAGCCGCTGCA
>NW_901411.1:0-918 GCF_000209065.1 Trypanosoma cruzi | reverse complement strand
GATATTCCGAGTGCAGCACCCCTGTGGGCAGGAGCTCGCGAAATTCCTCCAAGCAGCGGATAGTTCCGGGTTGTTTGGCGTCCAGTGTGTGAACACGCAAACAGACATTGAAAGAGAGTGTCTCTGACCACCACCATTCATAATTCGAAACAAAAACATAGACCACAGCGTGTGGTGCAGCAGCCGCTCGAAAACGATTATCCGAGTGCAGCACCGTTGTGGGCAAGATCTCGCGAAATTCCTCCAAGCAGCGGATAGTTCCGGGTTGTTTGGCGTTCAGTGTGTGAACACGCAAACAGACATTGAAAGAGAGTGTCTCTGACCACCACCATTCATAATTCGAAACAAAAACTTAGACCACAGCGTGTGGTGCAGCAGCCGCTCGAAAACGATTATCCGAGTGCAGCACCGTTGTGGGCAAGATCTCGCGAAATTCCTCCAAGCAGCGGATAGTTCCGGGTTGTTTGGCGTTCAGTGTGTGAACACGCAAACAGACATTGAAAGAGAGTGTCTCTGACCACCACCATTCATAATTCGAAACAAAAATTTAGACCACAGCGTGTGGTGCAGCAGTCGCTCGAAAACGATTATCCGACTGCAGCACCGTTGTGGGCAAGATCTCGCGAAATTCCTCCAAGCAGCGGATAGTTCCGGGTTGTTTGGCGTTCAGTGTGTGAACACGCAAACAGACATTGAAAGAGAGTGCCTCTGACCACCACCATTCATAATTCGAAACAAAAATATAGACCACAGCGTGTGGTGCAGCAGCCGCTCGAAAACGATTATCCGAGTGCAGCACCGTTGTGGGCAAGATCTCGCGAAATTCCTCCAAGCAGCGGATAGTTCCGGGTTGTTTGGCGTTCAATGTGTGAACACGCAAACAGACATTGAAAGAGAGTGCCTCTGACCACCACCATC
>NW_901410.1:0-918 GCF_000209065.1 Trypanosoma cruzi | reverse complement strand
GCACCCGTGTGGGCAAGAGCTCGCGAAATTCCTCCAAGCAGCGGATAATTCAGGGTTGTTTGGTGTCCAGTGTGTGAACACGCAAACAGATAGTGACAGAGAGTACCTCTGACCCCCACCATTCATAATTGGAAACAAAAATTTAGACCACAACGTGTGATGTAGCAGCCGCTCGAAAACGATCAGCCGAGTGCAGCACCCGTGTGGGCAAGAGCTCGCGAAATTCCTCCAAGCAGCGGATAATTCAGGGTTGTTTGGTGTCCAGTGTGTGAACACGCAAACAGATAGTGACAGAGAGTACCTCTGACCCCCACCATTCATAATTGGAAACAAAAATTTAGACCACAACGTGTGATGCAGCAGCCGCTCGAAAACGATCAGCCGAGTGCAGCACCCGTGTGGGCAAGAGCTCGCGAAATTCCTCCAAGCAGCGGATAATTCAGGGTTGTTTGGTGTCCAGTGTGTGAACACGCAAACAGATATTGACAGAGAGTGCCTCTGACCCCCATCATTCATAATTGGAAACAAAAATTTAGACCACAACATGTGATGCAGCAGCCGCTCGAAAACGATCAGCCGAGTGCAGCACCCGTGTGGGCAAGAGCTCGCGAAATTCCTCCAAGCAGCGGATAATTCAGGGTTGTTTGGTGTCCAGTGTGTGAACACGCAAACAGATATTGACAGAGAGTGCCTCTGACCCCCACCATTCATAATTGGAAACAAAAATTTAGACCACAACGTGTGATGCAGCAGCCGCTCGAAAACGATCAGCCGAGTGCAGCACCCGTGTGGGCAAGAGCTCGCGAAATCCCTCCAGCAGCGGATAATCAGGGGTGTTTGGTGTCCAGTGTGTGAACACGCAACAGATATTGACAGAGAGTACCTCTGACCCCACCATTCATAATTGGGAACAAAAAT
>NW_901409.1:0-918 GCF_000209065.1 Trypanosoma cruzi | reverse complement strand
TCACCAGGGGTGTTAACCAAGGTGAGTCCCGCATCCGTGCACAGTTCTAAAAATTCTGCAGCAACCTCGCTTGGAGAAGTCTCCAAGAATGGCTCCCACTGTGGGTGATGCATGTTGAAATCCCCGCACAGCAGGAGCGGCGACGGGGCTGGAAGGCAGTTTACTAACCGCCTGAAGGATTGCGTTACTTGCGGTGGTGGTCTCATATAGGCACTCGCTACAATAAGATCACGGTTCTGGTCCAGAGCAGCCTGGACCACCACCACTTCAAGGCTGGTGTCATGCTGAGGGATGGTGAGAGGTATACGCTTGGAGCGGAGAGTTTTCCGCACCAGCACCGCCACACCGCCTCCCTTGCCGATGCGCGACTGTGCATAGAGCACATAATCTCCAGTGTGCATGCTGGCGATCTGCTCTGACGACTTCCAAGTCTCCTGAATGGCTATTATGTCTGCTCCTTGCGCCATTAATGTTGCGAGTTTTGACGGCGTGAGGCAAGAAACGTTCATCTGGAGTACTGCTATGGGGCCTGGGTTCTGCTCAATGTCTCCGCTTAGCAGTAGCTTTTGTCGTTGCGCGTCACATACGGCACGCAAACGGTATGTATAGCGCTGATAAGCGCCGATGGAATTCAGCAGCGGATAGAAATACCGCTCCGCGGGCAGCCATGTAAATGGCTCCATCTGGTGCCCTTCCGACCCGTTTGTGCGGCGCCTCCTGCCTCTCCGCGTGCAGCGGATGGGCAGCAGGCGCTTAGCTTCCTCTCTAGCAAAGAGTACTAGACCCTGGCACCACGTTGAGGTGGCCGGCTGAGCCAGGGGTCTCCAGTTGTTTTTTTTTTTTTTTCTACTCTTACCAGCGCGTCTAGCTATACAGTGCCATCTGAGTGCCGAAGAGGTGGTCGAGCAACGACAAAAG
>NW_901408.1:0-918 GCF_000209065.1 Trypanosoma cruzi | reverse complement strand
TCGTGGGCAAGAGCTCGCGAAATTCCTCCAAGCAGCGGATAGTTCAGGGTTGTTTGGTGTCCAGTGTGTGAACACGCAAAAGGATGTTGAAAGAGAGTGTCTGTGACTCCCACCATTAATAATTGGAAACAAAAATTTGGACCACAACGTGTGATGCAGCAGCCGCTCGAAAACGATCAGCCGAGTGCAGCACCCTCGTGGGCAAGAGCTCGCGAAATTCCTCCAAGCAGCGGATAGTTCAGGGTTGTTTGGTGTCCAGTGCACGAACACGCAAACAGATAGTGACAGAGTGTGTCTCTGACTCCCACCATTCATAATTGGAAACAAAAATTTGGACCACAACGTGTGATGCAGCAGCCGCTCGAAAACGATCAGCCGAGTGCAGCACCCTCGTGGGCAAGAGCTCGCGAAATTCCTCCAAGCAGCGGATAGTTCAGGGTTGTTTGGTGTCCAGTGTGTGAACACGCAAAAGGATGTTGAAAGAGAGTGTCTGTGACTCCCACCATTAATAATTGGAAACAAAAATTTGGACCACAACGTGTGATGCAGCAGCCGCTCGAAAACGATCAGCCGAGTGCAGCACCCTCGTGGGCAAGAGCTCGCGAAATTCCTCCAAGCAGCGGATAGTTCAGGGTTGTTTGGTGTCCAGTGCACGAACACGCAAACAGATAGTGACAGAGTGTGTCTCTGACTCCCACCATTCATAATTGGAAACAAAAATTTAGACCACAACGTGTGATGCAGCAGCCCCTCGAAAACGATCAGCCGAGTGCAGCACCCTCGTGGGCAAGAGCTCGCGAAATTCCTCCAAGCAGCGGATAGTTCAGGGTTGTTTGGTGTCCAGTGTGTGAACACGCAAACAGATAGTGACAGAGTGTGTCTCTGACTCCCACCATTCATAATTGGAAACAAAAATTT
>NW_901407.1:0-918 GCF_000209065.1 Trypanosoma cruzi | reverse complement strand
CACACACGCAAATTACTCATATCATCACACACACACACACGCAGCCGCGGAATGGGTGCACTCAACCACAAAATCAAAAAGAAAAACAAAACGAAAAGCCGAAGCGTGGGACTACCAGCGCACACACACTCTCATTGCTCCCGTAAAGCAAAACACACACACAGGGAGAGAGAGAGAGGTCGCCCACTCAATGCAATGAAAACAAAACAGAAACAGTTACGGTGCTCCGCCCATGCAGCCAGGCAGGACGGCAGCGGTGCGTGTCGTGCAAAAGAGAGCACCAACGGGCCTGCATGGGTGTGCATGCATATATACAATGGGCACATTATTGTGTGTGCTTCGTGGGGTGAGGCGACGACGAGAGTCCATGCAAGGGGACACACACACAGAGAGAGAAGGAAGTGTGTGTATGCGGGCGGTGCATGGCTCTCTCACACTCACTCTCACGCGGCCACCACCGCAGCCGCAGCCGCACAAACCACGAAACAGATGGAATCAGTGCGATTGCAGAACTCGCACACCGTCCTGCAAACCAGAAGTTTAAAAAGCAATATGAAACAAGAATTCAAAAAAAAAAAAAATGGAAAAAACTTAGGCTTCTGCGGGAATCGAACCCGCGTCCCCGGATGACATTGTGAGCGTGTTTGCCACTGAGCTAAAAAAATGCGGTCGCGCGACTCCTTTTCACGTAAAGTATTAATGTCGATCTTCGAACAATCGAGCACATTTGCGTTGTCCCCTGGAAAACGAAAAAGACGTGTTTAGGATGCGCAGCCGCAGCGTGGTTACTACTGTAAGTCGTCATATATCTAACGCCCGAGGCCACCGCTGCAACTTGGATAATTCGACACGTCGTGCTGTATCTAACGTCCGGGGCAGCCGCTGCAACTTGGATAATTCGACCACGTCGTGCTGTAT
>NW_901406.1:0-918 GCF_000209065.1 Trypanosoma cruzi | reverse complement strand
ACACACTGGACACCAAACAACCCTGTATTATCCGCTGCTTGGAGGAATTTCGCGAGCTCTTGCCCACAATGGTGATGCAGTCGGCGGATCGTTTTCGAGCGGCTGCTGCACCACACGCTGTGGTCTAAATTTTTGTTTCGAATTATGAATGGCGGGAGTCAGAGGCACTCTCTTTCAATGTATGTTTGCGTGTGCACACACTGGACACCAAACAACCCTGAACCATCCGCTGCTTGGAGGAATTTCGCGAGCTCTTGCCCACAATGGTGCTGCAGTCGGCGGATCGTTTTCGAGCGGCTGCTGCACCACACGCTGTGGTCTAAATTTTTTTTTCGAATTATGAATGGCGGGAGTCAGAGGCACTCTCTTTCAATGTATGTTTGCGTGTGCACACACTGGACACCAAACAACCCTGAATTATCCGCTTCTTGGAGGAGTTTCGCGAGCTCTTGCCCACAATGGTGCTGCAGTCGGCGGATCGTTTTCGAGCGGCTGCTGCACCACACGCTGTGGTCTAAATTTTTGTTTCGAATTATGAATGGCGGGAGTCAGAGACACTCTCCTTCAATGTATGTTTGCGTGTGCACACACTGGACACCAAACAACCCTGAATTATCCGCTGCTTGGAGGAGTTTCGCGAGCTCTTGCCCACAATGGTGCTGCAGTCGGCGGATCGTTTTCGAGCGGCTGCTGCACCACACGTTGTGGTCTATGTTTTTGTTTCGAATTATGAATGGCGGGAGTCAGAGGCACTCTCTTTCAATGTATGTTTGCGTGTGCACACACTGGACACCAAACAACCCTGAATTATCCGCTTCTTGGAGGAGTTTCGCGAGCTCCTGCCCACAAGGGTGCTGCACTCGGCGGATCGTTTTCGAGCGGCTGCTGCACCACACGTTGTGGTCTAAATTTTTGTTT
>NW_901405.1:0-918 GCF_000209065.1 Trypanosoma cruzi | reverse complement strand
GAGCTTGCGAGCAACGCCCTTGAATCAAAACGATGATGATATAGAGAGGCATCACATGGAGATGAGGTGCAGCTTAATAGATAACGTCGTCAGCAACGTTGCAGACGTTTACGAGGCGGAGCTGACAGGAGACGAGTTTCTTGTGCTCGCGTCGGACGGGCTGTGGGACCGCATGAGTACGGAGGGGGTCGTTGAGTTTGTACGTGCGCGCCTCCTGCAGTCGGGTCTCTTACATGGTGGCAACGTTCTGCAGCCGATGCCGCAGTCTCTTGCTACTGCAGACCTCCCAAAGACACCAATTCACTCAAGTAGCCCTTTGGTGGATTTTCCACGGCGCGTGGAAAACACGCCGCCGCCTTCTCTTTTTCACAGCGGTCCAGACACTGCAGAGGTGAAGCACATCTTTTCCATGACGTTGCTGCATACGGATGGAGCATCTCGAGGCAAACAGGACGACGGTGACTCGTCAGGGTTCGCCACACCGCCGCCGCAGTGCGCGGTTGGCAGGTGGGAGCAAAGGGAGAGTCCTGGCGACAGCCCCTACTCCTGCGGAACCCCACGACGAGTGTTGCAGGCGGTGGCGAACAGTTTGGCCGACCACGTGGTGCATCATCTGCACAGCGCTGACAACGTCACCATCTTCCTCATTCTTTTCCATCGTGGAGGATGAGGAGGCATTCTTTTTGATTTTAATTTCAAAAAACAAACAAAAAAAAGCGACGGAGAAGTCTCTGATGAGAGTGGCATATCTCTTATTCACATGCGTCACGGAAAGACAACAAAAAAAGAATGTAGATGACGGTGGAGATGCCAGCAACGGTATTGGGATGGTATAGCTGGCTTTTGTGGGGGTAAAAGCGATTATGATTGTGATCCAGAGTCCTTTTTTATGGATGGAAATGCATAAATGAATGGTGG
>NW_901404.1:0-918 GCF_000209065.1 Trypanosoma cruzi | reverse complement strand
CCGCACAACACATGCACAAATGCACACGCAGCAGCAACGCCATCCACGTCGCACTGCAAGAAAGATCCATGCGCACCGCACACACACAACCGCAAAGAAAAAGGGACGGAGCGCATCCAAGAACAGAGCACAGTCCTTCACTTCCCTCTGCCCTTACAAATTGGCATGGCGCCTCACAGCAGGTTGTGGCGGATTAGTGTTCCACACCCACAGTGAGGCACGGCGCACACCATCCGCTCCCCTCCGAGTGCACTCAGCAGGCCGGGGCAGGGCGCCCAGTCACCCTCGTGCCATCGCAATGGGGAGCACAAACAATCGTCGTCGCGGACCATCGGTGCCTCTAGCAGGGAAGAAAGAGAAATGGAGGCATGTCAGCAGCACAGCCAGCAGAGCGACACTCAACGGGACACGGCAACACAAAGCGACGGTGAGCACAGCACAAACGGAAACAAGCCGCAGCGAGATACCCAAAAGAAAAAAGAAAAAAGGGGTGAGTCATGCAGAACCCACAAAATTAAATAATTGTTCAGGCAGGACTTTTATTTCTTGTGCCTAGAAGCACATGGCAGCCGTGTGCATACATTTTGCCCGCACAAAAAATGGAAACTAAAAAACAGATCTTGCTGTTCCACGAGCCCACACAACACCCTTCACACGTCATGCGGCATGTGGCCTGTTCCTCCAATCCTCCTTTGTGCACTCCGTGGGAGACACAGCAGTGAGGCCGGCACCGCGTGTGGGCAACAAATGAAAACAAAAGGGGAATACGTCACTCGTGACGGTGTACAGCTTCAACCATTAGAAGAAAAAACTTTATTAAAGCAAAGCACCAACATCAAAAAACAACGAAAAAACAATCAAATACAAAAAGAAACGTGCAGCCGTCACCACACAAAAAATTAAAGTTAATAGGAATAT
>NW_901403.1:0-918 GCF_000209065.1 Trypanosoma cruzi | reverse complement strand
TGTGGGCAGAGCTCGCGAAATTCCTCCAAGCAGCGGATAGTTCAGGGTTGTTTGGTGTCCAGTGTGTGAACACGCAAACAGATATTGACAGAGAGTGCCTCTGACTCCCACCATTCATAATTGGAAACAAAAATTTGGACCACAACGTGTGATGCAGCGGCCGCTCGAAAACGATCAGCCGAGTGCAGCACCCGTGTGCGCAAGAGCTCGCGAAATTCCTCCAAGCAGCGGATAGTTCAGGGTTGTTTGGTGTCCAGTGTGTGAACACGCAAACAGATATTGACAGAGAGTGTCTCTGACTCCCACCATTCATAATTGGAAACAAAAATTTGGACCACAACGTGTGATGCAGCGACCGCTCGAAAACGATCAGCCGAGTGCAGCACCCGTGTGGGCAAGAGCTCGCGAAATTCCTCCAAGCAGCGGATAATTCAGGGTTGTTTGGTGTCCAGTGTGTGAACACGCAAACAGGTATTGACAGAGAGTGCCTCTGACTCCCACCATTCACAATCGGAAACAAAAATTTGGACCACAACGTGTGATGCAGCGGCCGCTCGAAAACGATCAGCCGAGTGCAGCACCCTTGTGGGCAAGAGCTCGCGAAATTCCTCCAAGCAGCGGATAATTCAGGGTTGTTTGGTGTCCAGTATATAAACACGCAAACAGATATTGACAGAGAGTACCTCTGACTCCCACCATTCACAATCGGAAACAAAAATTTGGACCACAACGTGTGATGCAGCGACCGCTCGAAAACGATCAGCCGAGTGCAGCACCCTTGTGGGCAAGAGCTCGCGAAATTCCTCCCAGCAGCGGATAATTCAGGGTTGTTTGGTGTCCAGTGTGTGAACACGCAAACAGATATTGACAGAGAGTGTCTCTGACTCCCACCATTCACAATTGGAAACAAAAATTTTG
>NW_901402.1:0-918 GCF_000209065.1 Trypanosoma cruzi | reverse complement strand
ATTTCGCGAGCTCTTGCCCACACGGGTGCTGCACTCGGCTGATCGTTTTCGAGCGGCCGCTGCATCACACGTTGTGGCCCAAATTTTTGTTTCCGATTGTGAATGGTGGGAGTCAGAGGCACTCTCTGTCAATATCTGTTTGCGTGTTCACACACTGGACACCAAACAACCCTGAACTATCCGCTGCTTGGAGGAATTTCGCGAGCTCTTGCCCACACGGGTGCAGCACTCGGCTGATCGTTTTCGAGCGGCTGCTGCATCACACGTTGTGGTTCAAATTTTTGTTTCCGATTGTGAATGGTGGGAGTCAGAGGCACTCTCTGTCAATATCTGTTTGCGTGTTCACACACTGGACACCAAACAACCCTGAACTATCCGCTGCTTGGAGGAATTTCGCGAGCTCTTGCCCACACGGGTGCTGCACTCGGCTGATCGTTTTCGAGCGGCCGCTGCATCACACGTTGTGGTCCAAATTTTTGTTTCCGATTGTGAATGGTGGGAGTCAGAGGCGCTCTCAGTCAATATCTGTTTGCGTGTTCACACACTGGACACCAAACAACCCTGAACTATCCGCTGCTTGGAGGAATTTCGCGAGCTCTTGCCCACACGGGTGCTGCACTCGGCTGATCGTTTTCGAGCGGCCGCTGCATCACACGTTGTGGTCCAAATTTTTGTTTCCGATTGTGAATGGTGGGAGTCAGAGGCACTCTCAGTCAACATCTGTTTGCGTGTTCACACACTGGACACCAAACAACCCTGAATTATCCGCTGCTTGGAGGAATTTCGCGAGCTCTTGCCCACACGGGTGCTGCACTCGGCTGATCGTTTTCGAGCGGCTGCTGCATCACACGTTGTGGTCCAAATTTTTGTTTCCGATTGTGAATGGTGGGAGTCAGAGACACTCTCTGTCAATATCTG
>NW_901401.1:0-918 GCF_000209065.1 Trypanosoma cruzi | reverse complement strand
TTTGTTTCGAATATGAATGGTGGTGGTCAGAGGCACTCTCTTTCAATGTCTGTTTGCGTGTTCACACACTGGACGCCAAACAACCCTGAACTATCCGCTGCTTGGAGGAATGTCGCGAGATCTTGCCCACAAGCGTGCTGCAGTCGGATAATCGTTTTCGAGCGGCTGCTGCACCACACGCTGTGGTCTAAATTTTTGTTTCGAATTATGAATGGTGGTGGTCAGAGGCACTCTCTTTCAATGTCTGTTTGCGTGTTCACACACTGGACGCCAAACAACCCTGAACTATCCGCTGCTTGGAGGAATGTCGCGAGATCTTGCCCACAAGCGTGCTGCAGTCGGATAATCGTTTTCGAGCGGCTGCTGCACCACACGCTGTGGTCTAAATTTTTGTTTCGAATTATGAATGGTGGTGGTCAGAGGCACTCTCTTTCAATGTCTGTTTGCGTGTTCACACACTGGACGCCAAACAACCCTGAACTATCCGCTGCTTGGAGGAATGTCGCGAGATCTTGCCCACAAGCGTGCTGCAGTCGGATAATCGTTTTCGAGCGGCTGCTGCACCACACGCTGTGGTCTAAATTTTTGTTTCGAATTATGAATGGTGGTGGTCAGAGGCACTCTCTTTCAATGTCTGTTTGCGTGTTCACACACTGGACGCCAAACAACCCTGAACTATCCGCTGCTTGGAGGAATGTCGCGAGATCTTGCACACATGGGTGCTGCACTCGGCGGATCGTTTTCGAGCGGCTGCTGCACCACACGCTGTGGTCTAAATTTTTGTTTCGAATTATGAATGGTGGTGGTCAGAGGCACTCTCTTTCAATGTCTGTTTGCGTGTTCACACACTGGACGCCAAACAACCCTGAACTATCCGCTGCTTGGAGGAATGTCGCGAGATCTTGCCCACATGGGTGC
>NW_901400.1:0-918 GCF_000209065.1 Trypanosoma cruzi | reverse complement strand
TGGCGCCGTGGTTCAGGCCTCGGCACATCGCAAGAAGTTCCCGAATCAGTCGAATTATATTCCTTATCGAGGCTCTAAGCTAACGCGTTTGTTGCGGGATTGCCTAGGGGGGAACTGTTGCACTTTAATGCTCTTCTGCGTCAGCCCAAGTAGCATGATGTACGAAGAGACCGTTAACACCATGCTTTTTGCGATGCGGGCAAAGGAGATTCAATTCTTTGCCACACGTCACGAATTCCGTGCTAATCCGAAGGAAGTAGCCAAGAACCAAGAGGCACTGATCGAAGATCTTCGTTTTGAATTGGCACAGGCACGTGAGGAGCTGCAGCGTTTGCGAGGGTGCAGTCCCGGCGCCAACTTCAACCGGGGCCTATGGTCCCGACAAAACTCGCAGGCGCCCGTGGATCCTCCATCTCCGGAGCAGTTTGCATCACCCAGTAAGGGCGACACACTCATTTTATTTCCTGCAACGACAGTTGGAAGAGGAACGGACGTTCGAACGGAGATATCCGATGCATCGCCTGGACAGACTCAGTATGCTAGTCGTTTCTCTACTCGAATGACATTGACATCGGAAGGATCCGACGCATACACGGAACTGCAGAAGAAACTGAAACGTTTTTCGGTGGCGAAGGAGCAACTCTACCGAGAGATGCGGGACGCGCAGGAAGCCAACAGTGAGCTTGACATCCGACTCCGGAAGCACAAGTGGAAGCTTGCCCGGTTCCTTTCCACTCGACGAAAGAACGCCTCTGGAGACACCAATGGGGAAAGAATGATGCCTGTGGGTGTGGCAGGTTTAAGAATTGCCATTGAGAAGATGGAGGTGGAATCCGTTGAGCAAGGAGGGAAAATGGAACGGCTTTTAGAAAAAATGAACGAGACCGATCGTACCATTGCTGGAATTGCAAGGAGCTA
>NW_901399.1:0-918 GCF_000209065.1 Trypanosoma cruzi | reverse complement strand
TTGGGCGCGGAGGAGGACGTCACGAAGATTGAGGCAGAAGTGAAAACGGCGAAGGCTGCTGCTGCTGCCGCGCGTACGCCTGTTGCCGGCGCAAAGGAGAAGTTTAAAAACACCGCGTGGAAAAGCGTCACGGAACTTGTGACGTTTTATGAGGAGGTTATGCTGCCCGCTCGCCTGGCGCACCAGGAGTACACCGTTTATGAGCTGAAGAACTTTCATATCAAAGACGACCTGAAGCGTGGCCTCTCCGCCTTCAAGCAGGATCACCTTGACAAGCAGAAGGCGGAGCTTGCAAAGGTGCAGAAGCAAATGCAGGAGTGCCAGGAGTTCATTAAAGGTATTGGTAAGACTGCCTTTGATACCGCCATTTTCAATGACCTGGCGAATATTCTTCGTGTGTGCGGTGAATGCAATCCGTATGCCCACCGCCTGTCAATGCGGGTTCTGGAGGACATGAACCTTCTTGGAGTCCCTTTCAATGACGTGACAACGAAGCTGCTGCATGCCATCGTATTTAACGATGGTGCCCTCGATGACTCGGCGCTCATGTTTACTCTGGTGGAGTACCCTGAGCGTGGTGAGGTGAGTGTGAGCAGGGAGCCTGTGGATAGGATAGCGGATAGTGCGCTTAAGATTATCAGTGTGCGCCATCAGACGCCCTTGGACGACGGAGTGAAGCTGCGCCAGGGTGATACGCAGCCATGCCTGCAGCGCTCTGCGGAGTAAACGGCAGGTACACGCACACACTTATATGTAGTTTGTTTTATTTATGCATGTGTGAGTGAGATATGGAAAAGGAAAACGAGGGACTATTCGTTTTTGCTTACGGCGTGTGAGCACTTTGAAGGAGTACTGGTAGAAGGAAGCGAGGGTGGCATTAGAAATAATTATGCAAATTCTTTTATATTTTTTTATACT
>NW_901398.1:0-918 GCF_000209065.1 Trypanosoma cruzi | reverse complement strand
GCCGCAGCGAGGGTACTCGTCCCCGCCCTCAGCACAGCAGTCACGGACACCCCCGCACTCATTGGGTCACAGCGACTTCCCATCGCCTGCCCGCACCAAAAGACGCACGTGGGCGCATGCGGTGCTGGGACTCGTCTCCTCCCTCCAGACCACCTCGCCACAACGCAGGCTCGCATAAGTTCAATCCTCCAGCACACAAATGTCCGCTAAGCCACGCATCGCAGGCACACACACAAAAAAAAATACACTCATTGTCCGTTTTTCAGAAGCGAAGAGAGGAGTAGCGCAACAGTTGCACGGTGCTATCATTACTGCTGTGCTGCGTCTCGCGAGTGCGGGGTCGACAAGCCATGTGCACATCACGACCCTGCCACACGCTGTTCACGCATTCTGTTTTTTTGGCTTTCGTCGCTTTTAAAATAAATCTGATGCCCCGCACGCCGGCCACCATCGCAGTGCCGCCCGCCCCACAATCCACGCTGGCCGATTAATTTATTGGCGGCAGAGCCCCGGAATCAGAGTCGCCGCGGCCGCTTCCTCGGAACCCCACCCTCGTCTCCCTCCGCACCCTCCGCGGATGTCGGGTCGTCCGCTAGAGGCGGGTCAACGACCGTTATTGGGTAGCTGCTGATGTTCGGGAATGCGGTGCACACATCGGCGTATTGGGGGCACACAATGCTCCCACGCCAGGGACCCGATGGCGGCGTGACGGTTTCATCTGCCTGGCACTCTTGCCACGCATCGTCATCAAGGAACCGCACGCTCACTGTGCCGTCGCCGCATCGAGTGTCCACACACACGTCGCCAATGTATTTGTCGTCGAATTGAAGGTCCTGCCCCTTCACGCACCGCGAGTTCGGGCCAACAACACTGCCAGGCATTACTGAAGGATCGCCGTTGGTGCAACCACCATTAGAA
>NW_901397.1:0-918 GCF_000209065.1 Trypanosoma cruzi | reverse complement strand
ACACACACACAGCCACGCCCTGCCGCCGTGTTTTTTCTTTTTTTTATTAGATGGGTGTGTGTGCTGCCACTGTGCGTGATTGTTGAGTTTGGGGCCGTAACGCATGTATCGCTGCCGTCCAGCTGTCCCTCTTGCTGTGTTGATGTGCCTCTCTGTGCTTCTCTTCTTTTCTGCTCCTCCAGCACACACAGAGATAAGATATTGCACAGTGCTATGCATGGATGCTCGTGACGACGGCGGGACGTTGACTTGCGTTTCTTGCCGACATGATAATGACGCTGCGTGACTGTTTGGTGGGTATCACGGTGCCATAGGATGGATGTGTGTGGGACGCTTTTTGCATTCCGCTGGAGGCCGGCTGACGCGGCTGCACGATGCCCCCCATGCGTGAAAGTGTTGCCTGCTTTTGTGGTAGCTCTTCTCTGCCTACCTTGTTTTGCTTTTCCGTGGTTGGGCGTTGCTCGGTGTGTGCTGGCGCGTGACGGACGGTGCCACGATGGCTTCCTATAACGGTGACAGTCGCTGTGCTCTTGGCACACATCCACACACTTGGTTGTCTCTCTTTTGGAGTGATTGCGGCAGTGCACTGCTGCGAGCGTGATGGTGACCACGACGGCGTCACCCCTCGAGAAGGTCCCACGCTCTGTCGGTTGTGGAGCGGCAAGGCGGTTTGCCTGCAGCCCGACTGACCTAACCGCACAGTCGTTTCATTGCGGTCACTCCGTCGGCATCACCCGCTGCGGTGGTGTCCGCAGGGGCCGCCGCCCCGATGTGGATGGCGTCGTAGTTGTCTGGCAGCTCAGAACTTCAGGCCCTTCGCTCTTCAGGATTGCCCTGCTTCTCGACTGGCGCAGCAACAGCCCGGCATGGTTCTTCTGCAGGAGTGCAGGCACCGGAGTGCCCCAGCGACAAAGCTCT
>NW_901396.1:0-918 GCF_000209065.1 Trypanosoma cruzi | reverse complement strand
ACGCTGAATCCTCTTCATCTCCCAATCGCACAATTAACAGAATAAAATGTATAAAGAACACAGACTCACATACATCGTTCATTGACGGCCCAGCACACACACGCACCTCCTCATCACGTGTCCCCAGCAGAAGCACACACGCAGCACAACGCAACGGGCGCCCACTGGCTCCACAACCACCTCCCGCACGCGGGTCGAGTGCAGGGAGTGGCACGCTCCACGGGGCACGGGGCAGTCAATGACACATTCCACGTCGTTCGGCCACGGGGCACACAGGGCACAAACCGGAATGCAGCAACCAATCAAGCAATACATTGGGATTCAACAAGTACAGAAAACAGATCAGTTCTTTCATTTGTTAATCGCACGACGGGTATATCGTGTCGTCGGAGAAACGTTCCACACGGGCGACAGGTGATGTGTCGTTGCCGAAGCGCGCCATCAGCGCAGCGTAGTCGTCCTCCAGCACGTGATGGACACACATCGAGGTCGGCACCACCTGCGAGTGCCCCGTGCCATTGCGGGCGTCATGGAAATGACAACCCAGCACCTTGACGTACAACATCGGCTGGTACTTCACTTCCTTCTCAAGAACCCAACCAACCATAGCGTCCTCGCTGTAAAACCGGAGCAGTGCAAACTCTTCCTCACGTTCCTTGCTGTACGGCAGGTATGTCAGGCGTCGCAGCGGCTTGTACGACACCAACGCCTCCGCCACATCCCTCGACAAGGTGTAGCACCAGCCCATCATAAACGTGTTACCCGGTAAGCCCATTTTCTTATACTGGCTAGTACCAACGTGGAGGCCCATGTAGATCCCTCGGTGTGGCAAGAGGCGCAGGTGAGCAACAAACAGCGGCACACGGAGGAAAATGTCGTCATCGCCCTTCGCAATGTACCTCGCGGTCGGGAACAGGC
>NW_901395.1:0-918 GCF_000209065.1 Trypanosoma cruzi | reverse complement strand
AGGGTCCATGCAGTGCCCAGGGGGCGTGCCTGTAGCGACATCCCAGTCGCTGCCGTCATTCTTCGAATAAATAATGAAGACGGTTTTTCCTCCCTCGCTTAACGCCGTCACGGGAAACACAAGCCAGCCCCTCTCCAGCACAATGCCTGAGCCACCAGCACCAAAAAACCTGTACAGGCCAAGTTTTTCAGTACGTGCGCTGATCAGCCCCAACAAAGATTGAGGTGTGCCCCATTGGATCCCTTTACTCGGCTCGCCTTCCGTGAACGGCGTGGCCTCACCCTTAACCAAATGAATATCCCAGCCAACTTTGGTCAGCTGCTGCGTACTTGAATCACGAGCAAAATAATAGCTTCCCACAAGGAGGAAAAGGTTCCTGCCCTTGGAAAGTGACGTGGGTAGAATCGCCATGCCCAACCCATCCTTTGGGGTTTCTCTGGCAAAAACGGTTTGTGCATGCCACTTACTGGAGGTGATATAGGCGACCATGGACGGCCACGGCTCCGTAGCGTTGAGGTACCCCGCAACAATATCAACCGCAGGGGTTTTGGCGGCTGGATGCTGCGGATCATTATGCTTCTTCTCACCCTCAGCAATAGCAACAATTACTTCTCCAGCAACAACAATAGAGGGTGAGGCAAACGCATCCTTCAATTCACCCGGACCCGCCCCCTCTTTCGGCAGCACCAACGTCTTCTGCGGCAAAAAGAGACCGACCCGTTGCGGCAGCCGCACATCCCCTGAATTGCTGTCCTCAGCGGCTGCGGGAACACAGGTGTTGCAGCACATCCACATCATAACGACGAGGAGGAGCGGCACCGCAGAATAGAAGTGATGCCGGGACATGTTGGGCCTCTGCGGCTCATTCTCTCTTCCTTCCCTCCTCCTTCCGCTGGATCCGGTCACGCGGCAACGGTT
>NW_901394.1:0-918 GCF_000209065.1 Trypanosoma cruzi | reverse complement strand
CACAAACACGAGCGAGCAGTAGCTCCCGGACAGCCCGCTCACGCTCACCACCAGGCTCCGGTCACTCGCCGGCTCGCCGCTGTAGCCCCGCACGTAGAGCTGCGCACCGCCGTCGCACACGCAGTTCCTCAGTTCGATGCGCAGCACGCCGGGAAGCATCGCCGGCACGTCGAGCACAACAGCCACGCCGTTCGTGATGGACACGCCGTCCATCAGCACCGTGTCCACGGCGCGGCCAACCGTGATGGCTCTGTCCACCGTGCCGCCCCGCAGTCGCAACACCACCGCATGCACCACGGGCATCCACGCAGCAGCAGCAGCCAGCGCCAACACAACGAGCAGCGCCACACGCACAGTCGCAATGGCCCTGCGCCGCACACGGTGCCGGCCGCGCGGACACTCACCCACAACAGACCACATCCAAAGACCCAAACAGATAACAACAGGGCTTTCGTGGCGTGTCGCACTCGCACCGTCAACCGTGACTCCTGCCTGGTGAATCCCTTTCTACAGATGGCGAATCCAATTAAACAGGTCCGCCAGATTGTTATCCTGCTGCCGCCAATCCCACTGCTGCAAGCAACTCCTAATACCTAGAAACGATAGTTGTGCTGGTCAAGCCAAAGTAACTCTATCTGCACAGTCAGAAAAGAAAGAGGCGGCAGCAACAGTAACTAAACACAGTGGCACGCAGAAGCATCCGGCAACAGACAATCCACACCACGGCACAACCACAGACACAAGGACGCGCAGACGAAACCACGCCAGTGACACCATCGCCTTCCCCTCATCGGCCAGCACCGCACCAAATCGCACCGTGGACGTGTTTGTGAAGTAACGGCAATCGAGCAGTATACACGGAACAGCATCAAAATTTCATCTTATAACCGCTCAAATTTATGTTTCTCGTACTTGGCG
>NW_901393.1:0-918 GCF_000209065.1 Trypanosoma cruzi | reverse complement strand
AAAGCAGTTGTTTTTGTCTGTTATGTTGACACGCCTGGCGATCAGTACGGTGGGATATTTTGACGAGAACTTCTACCCGGCTTGCGTGGAGGATGTCGACTACAGCTAACGTCTCCGTTTGCCTGGATTTCAGGAGCGGAATGTCTTATGCGGCAAATTTGTGCATCGTGGCAGCTCGAATATTCGTTTCTCTAATAAAGTGGAGCTGCCGGACGCTCTCTGGTACCGTCGCGTCAAGTCTTTGAGTGCGAACAAACCATATGCCATGATGAAGTGGAACCGTCCACGGGCGTGCAGTGGCGGGTGCAAGGAGCCATATGACGGCATGGTCCCCCGCAGACGTTTGGGTGAAGGATGAGGCACGCATACAGCGCATTCGGGCCTACGGGCATGATGAGGAGCAAGGGGTTCCAAAGGTTGAGTACGACAGGACGCTTTTGCATCCTTTCACGACGAAAGGAAGATGAACTGGCGCCAGTCGCATGTTTTTTGTTTTTATTATTTTGTTTTATTTTTCACTTCAATTATTAAAAGTTCTTTTTTTATTTACACAAACGATATTTAAGCGAGTACGCCATGGGTTTTAAAGAGCGCAAACATATGTTTGGCCTGACAGGGGGAGGGCGCAGCGTCCAAACGCGGCCGTGTAGCCGAGGGTAGGAGAGGGAAGTAGCAATTAAGAAAAATGAAGATGATGGATGGGGGAGAAATGAAAGGGGAGGGAAGCAGAAACCAAGCCAAAAATATTGTGGGCATAACGCTGTTTTTCACCTTGGGCGATCGACACCGCCATTGGCCACTAAGTTACCCACTGAAGGTGACACCCGTTTGCGCTGGCTATGCTGCGTGCATATCCGTCGGGCTCTTTGTTTGTTCTGTTGGTTTGTTTGTCTCCCGCACAATTTATTCTCCGTGCCG
>NW_901392.1:0-918 GCF_000209065.1 Trypanosoma cruzi | reverse complement strand
GTCTTGGAACCTTTGGAGGAAGTGTACAAACCATCACTGCGTGTGGATGTGACGGCAGAGCCTCCGGAGGAAAATGAAAACAGCACAGGAACAACTCCTGTGACATCTGTTACTCCACATGTTTCTACAAATATTTTTGTGGCAGGACTCCCCCCATCATGGGACGAGAACGACTTGCGGAAAAAGTTTCAGGAATTTGGCGAGATTATTTCTACAAGACTTGTGAGACAACGTCATTTTGCATTTGTAATGTTTCGAAGGCCCGAGTCTGCGCATGCTGCGATCAATGCGACACATTTGACACATCCCACACCAAATAGCTCCATGTTCTTGCATGTGTCTATTGCGATGCATGATGAGGGGGTAGATGAAATACCTAATGATCGTATTTTTATTCGAGGGCTACCTCAGTGGGCAAACAAGGATCATCTTCGGCATTGTTTTTCGCGTTTTGGCAGCATTGTAGACTCCGCCGTACTTATGAATCCTCTTGGACAGTGCAAGGGTTCCGGTTTTGTGCAGTTTTCATCTATTGATGAGGCGACGGAGGCGATTAAAGCAAGGAAGACCATTCGCATTGAAAACTGGGATGCGGAGCTGGAGATCAAATATTCAGAGACGGCTGAAGTTAGGCAACAACGACAGGAACGTAACAAAAACCGGCAGAGGCATTCACCCAAATATGGGCAGCACCAGCTACAATACCAACTTTTTAATTCTTCAGCTTCGGTGGTTTCCCCAATACCCGCCTTTCCTGTACTGGGAATGTCAGCTCCGTTCCCCTTTTTTTATCCACGGCCTGCGCTTAGTCCGGCGGCATCGCCCCACATAATATACTCTCCGATGGTTCCATCACCCGTAGTGCCGGTATATCCGTCTCCGCCCGTAGTTTTTAAATCCAAACTGGACTTATTTCCC